>NW_027108519.1:254122-256366 GCF_000696795.3 Halyomorpha halys
TGAGGTGACTAGTAAAATAAGATTATCAAGGAGACGAGGTCATTGAAATGGACAGTACAGCAAAGAATTTTTGCATTAAATCTCTCATGGATAGAATAATAAAACAACATTACCAACAAAACTACTTCATTTAAATACAAAGAAACATAAAATATTATTTGATTGCTGCAGTTCGTAAGCATTGTTCAGCTCACAAGTATTGCATACAGATCGAAGGCAGTCAAAACAATATAGACAAATTGTTTCGCTTTTTTTTTTTGCAAAATCTCTTTAAAGTTTGGTCCATTTTAGGTTGTTCACCTAAATTTCGAAAATTATGTTTTTTTTTTTAGAAACATATGTCTGTTAGGGTTTACAAGGCTCTGTAATAGGGCCCGAATTTTCAAAAAGTGGCATAAAGGTGATTTTGGTATTTTGCTTTTAACTCGAAAACTAAAATTTTTTCGAAATTAAATATTGAAATTTTAAACAGTCAGGCAAATTGCGAAAATTATATTCTATTTTCGACCAACCTACAATGGTTGAACGGTACCTGCAAGTCAAGAAAGGCCCTCTTTTGATTACTGTGGGAAAACTCCCTTAACTTTCCGATATCACCTAGTTCGAGCGTTTATAATACTTAAATACTAATTTAAATTTATAATACTTAAATACGCTCTACGATACAAATATTAATACGAAATTAATACATAAGATACGCATTTCGTAGGAAACTTAGTCTGCATTAATTTCTTGCCAAATGTTATCTTCGAAAAATTTTTAGTTTTCGATTTATAACAAAATACTAAAAAAAGAATTACAACATTTTAGTTTATATATTTTCGATTTTCGTTGGGAAACGGCCTATTAAGGAGCTGGAAAACCTGAAACTCTGATTCAGCATCCAAAAAGAAAAACATTTAAAATCTTAGAGGATAAAACTTCTAAAATTCTTTTGAAAGGAAAAATAAGAGAAAGTTTTGTTGTAATCGTTAATGTTGGCCCACTTCGGTTTTTTGAGTGGTTGAAAAAACATTTAAGGTTTTTCGAACAATTATTTTTATGAGAACCTTGTTTTTTTTTTGCAAAATTTTACCTCTTGAAGCTTAACGAAATAAAGAAATTTTAAAAAATGCACACAAGACGTAAAATAAAGAGAATTTTGAAAAGAAAGATTTTTTCGTAAAATAAATAGTTTTCGAGATTTAGGAAGAAAAAAAGTACCATTTTTTGGAGATATAAAGTTATCGGAAAAAAATATTCTTTTTTTTCTACCCCATACTCCTCCATTCTAACCAGAGTGAGAAGGTCGTGACATCGTTCCGTGGGACCACGGAATAGAATCTGCACCATTAGAGATGACACTTTAACACCTCTACAGCGGCCATTATGATTAAATCATATAAATAAAATTATGATTCTTGCTCAGCAACCAAAAAAACTATGTGTGTGAGAGGGTGTAACATTTCCGTCAACAAAGATTTCTCCTACTTGCCGGGGACATTAACACGATGAATATATGGATCAAGTTTTAAGCAGCTCAAATATTGAGAAATAAAAAGAGAATATAAAATATTCTATTTTATTTATTCTATTTGGCTTATAAACTCAAATGAGCAAGAAAGCATTACCTACTGAAACTACGAGTAGCTCGAGTGACAGTAAGGACCTACGACCCAATTCGAGGCCAGATCACAACAGTTACATTAAATGTCAGATTAACTTGTTCATAAAGTAAACATGACCACTTAAATATGTTTAAATCTTAATCTCACCGAGACATTCATATTTTTTGTTCCTCTTATGCAACCCTGGCGTGTTTAGATTCAACTTCATTTGCATATGACAATCAAAATGAACTAGAACATAGTTTACTGACGACCTCAATTCAATTCAAAGTACATTCGAATGAAACGAGAATGTTAATACCAACGTGACATTATTTTAACTCTCTTCGGATTTTGAAATTTAGAAATGATACAGATTTCCCAAGGATGAGGCAAACGAGGAGCCCATAACATTTTATCCAATGAAGTAAACAAAACAAGATATATTTCAAGAAGCACCGAGAACACCATTCTCTGTTACAAGAATTTCGGGTATTTATTTAAAGACAGAAAGCAGGCATGTCAATTCAGTCAAAGCATTGCAGCATTCGAAAAGAAACTTACAATATATATATATATCAAGTTAGGCTAACATTATTCCACTCCTAGCAATATATATTATATATTGTATATATTGCTAGGAGTGGAATAATGTTAG
>NW_027108519.1:256721-261920 GCF_000696795.3 Halyomorpha halys
TCTAAACGTAAAGCTTAGCCTCGAGGGCCTAGTCAACTCAACTTTATATATGTACATATATAATCGTATTTAATTGCAAAACTAAGTAATTTTCTAAGGATATAAGCAGAAGAGAGAATAAAAATTAGATGATATGAGATCAAAACTTGAAAAATGAAAACACTTAATACCACAAAGAACCTAATTAGATGATATAAAATAAAATTTCAAATTTTCAAACAATATTTTGCATCCAAGATATAGTAATATACAATGTTTATCCACATAGGACTATAAATTGATTATTATATTATACATTTAATTTTAGACAAATGTAGTAGATACAAATATACATTTAAGGCCTATCTGATCTTATCAGTCATGAATGGAACAGGATTGCCTAATAAACAATCTGAAACATAAAATGCATTTTGTTGAATAACTAACCACCGAGAAAGTTAAGCAAACCAACAAACAGACCCATGGCTTGTGTCTTATAACAGTATCGTTATGTTGTTTACCGAGTGAGGTTGAATATCGCCAAGGTGATTAGATCCAACAAAATATGCCTAAATATAGTTCAAACATTCCAAGATTCTACGAACAATAAGAATAAAAACAATAGCAAATTTCGTGAGCATTCGAGGAATTTTTGAATAAATGAATCAGTAAGTTCCACAAGATTCATTTAAAAATGAATGAACCAAAAGATGAATGGTTAAGTTTGAATTAGGAAGAAATAAGACGAGAAAGGAGGTTTATTGCAAAGCTAATGAGGCTAAATTGATGGGTCAAGTTCAAGATTACAGGGCAGGCGAATAACAAGGTAGTAGTTTCAGCCCACCGTAAGATAAAAAGGAATCTAAACCACTCCCTCTAGTTCTTTTCATCATGGGACGTCGAAACCGTGTCTCCATTTAAATAATAATTATCTTTATTCAAAATATTATAAAAAGGAAACCTAAGAGGTCAAATTTTAGTAATTATCTCTGAGCAAACAGCACTGCAATTTTCGTTATCGATATTTTACTGCACAAGTAGAAAACTAAAACCGTTTTTAAAATGTCATAATAATTATTCTTTTAAATATTTGATTTAAGTGGTGTCAGATATCCGTGGCATTGTTACTCAAAGGTTTCGGTTAAAAACTGATTCGAGCTGAGAGAAAAAACAACAAAACTGTAATCCACCTTATTTTTTATATGTGTCTAAATATATTTTATAATTATTATAGTTTCCATTAATTAATTTAATTTTTTTTTATTCTGCAAAATAATAAACTGTCACAAAGGCAATAAGTACAGCATTTTAAGTGTTCATTCATACCACATATTGTTGGCATACAAATGCATCATAAGAAAATTGTCTAGGTTTCAGTTATTGGTTTTTTCAGTTTAAAATGTTGAAAAAATTTAACTCCAAAGAATTTATTAATATTTTAATGCTCCCCGACTTCATTGGGTTCCCTCGTACACAGTATACTTATGACTAGTCAAGAACAATTTTTTAAAAATCCTATTAATATAAATATTCACAACATAAAATGGTGTAAATTGTCACATAATAAACATTTTTTAATTATGTTTAAAAGCTATACATGAATTTTTTTCTTTTACAACTTTTAATTTTTTTATTCTAGCATTTTGTTGTTATTTAATTTTTCCATTATTTCAATTCTATCACTTTCTCTCCTTTTTCCATCAAGTATAAAATAAAATTAAAGTCAAAAGTATACAAATTATATAAATAGAGTAAAAAAAAACAACAAAAAACACCCATACACAAAACCCAACATTGTTGTCCACATTTACAATCCATTAAAATTCAAAAAAGCACTTTAGTACATGCAAACTGATAATTAAAATTAATCAATAACTTTTAGCGTATTTCACTTGTAAACCAAAGATATAAGGACTGAACTAAAGAAAAAAAATTGAAATGATTTCAATCATTAAAAAAAAAAATAGATATATTAATATGATTTTTTAAAAAAAGAAAGCATGAAACGATATAATAAAAATTGATTAGACTCAATTCTCGAAAAAACTTCAGACCAGATCAGACCACTCACAGAATTTTTCCAATTGCTTTGGGTGCGAAGTTATGTTAAGATAAGTATCTTTGCTGAAATTAGTACGACTAGGATATTTTTTTAGACAATCTAATAATCTTTTAAATGAGCATCTGCAATGTTCCTGGAGATATACAGCGTGTTCCTGGAGATATACAGGATATTCCTGCGTGTTCCTGGAGATATACAGCGTGTTCCTGGAGATACACAAGGTGCTTCACGAAATATTAGTAACTAACTAAAAGTCAGTTCACCAAAAATGTAGTTCAGTATAACCAACCTCACCTTCCTATTTAAATTCACTATCGAGACATGATTTTTTAAAGGTTTTCCCAAATAAATCACGTAGCCCCCATAAAAATCATAAGGCTATCCTAGAAGCCAGGTTAACAACTAGTAAAAATTATTATTTTTGTTCTAATTTTAATCTAGGTTTTAATTGGTAACTAAAATCAATCGATAATTTTTTATCTATAGAAAAAAACAGAATGTTATATTAATTGAGATTTACTAACAATTGTTCTTAGTGAATTGAACCGAAGATGTGGCTGATATTAAAGATTCAGAAAAGTATAGTGGCTGTACCTAGATCGATAGACCACGCCCTATCCTACACTGGAAGAGAGAAGCCTAGGCCTTACCGCGTCAAGTGCCCTAGGGGTCTTTGGCAATAAGTAACAGTACACCTTACGTCATCGGAACCGTTACTGCTACTTAACATAAAATGGGCAATAAAGACTATAACTATATATAATCATATAATATTATGTAATTTGTATCGAAATATGTATAACGGACCATAAAAACCTGACATGGATAAAATTGATTTATTCGCTAAGTTAACTTCCTGGACTATCACATTTTGGGATTCAAATTTAAGCAATTAAACATAATTCATTCTTATAAATGAAAAATACTGTTGAACCCGGTTAAAACGTTTATATTCGTTTCCAAAGCTTTCGGATATTTTAACAATTCATTCATTTACAGTTAATTAGTAACGTTTAATTTCGTAATTATTAAAAAATGTACGATAATATCTCTCTGTTTAAACATATTTATTCATTATTAGATAATGAGGAATATTTTATTGCTGACAAGGGAGACAAATTGAAATGTTGGATATTACATAGACATCACTTCAAGAATTAGTCAGTTTAGTAAATTTTAGTCAAATATGGGATATTTAAGATAAGCTACAGACAGTGGCTTTCTATAGCCAAAAATAGAATGTTAACATCGGAGCATTAAAAAAATATACACTAGTTTCAGAATTATGAATAATGTAAAATATAAATATCGTTTATTTTCTAGGACACTACTCAGTATTTAATTAATTTATTTATTTTAATATACTTGCGCCGGATCATTACTGCAGGCACGAGGTAAGAAATTTTTCAATTTCGAAATTACTTAGGTCGTGCCTTCTGTTTAAAAACATAAAATTTAGAACTTTTATTTATTAACAGTAAGGAAAACTATTATCCTTCCCAATATTCTTTACGGCTGAGAAACGTGGCCTCTTACACTAAGGAGAGAATACTGCCATAAAATTTTTGAAAATAAAGTATTACGTAAAATATTCAGACCGAAAAGGGATGAATTAACTGGAGAATTCAGAAGATTGTGTATTAAAGAAATAATATGATATGTATAAAAGAAAAAATAACAATATTTTCAAAATAAAGAACAAGGATTACATCAAAAAAAGTTTCAAGAAGTTCCCAGTTACCTAAAGTTAAAGGAACAGTGACTTTCAACTTGGGAAACCCAACTACAACGCGAAGGCTGAAGCCCGCCCGGGTTGCAAGACATCCTGTTATAAATTCTATATTTATCAGTTCTTTTATTGTCACTCTAAAATTTTATTTTATCTTAATTTCTTTTTTTTTCTCTACATCGTTTTCTTATTTTATCTATTATCTAATTCACTTTTTTATTTTTCCATTATAAGTCAATTATTTATTTTGTTAAATCCATAAATGTCATTGTTTTTTTTATTGACTTAATAACTAATTAGTTAAAGGAGCAGTGACCTACAACTTGGGAAATCCAACTAAAACCCGAAGACTGAAGCTCAGGCTACTGTAGGATATCCTGTTATAAGTTCTATATTTATCAGTTATGTAATTGTCATTCTAAAATTTTATATTATCTTAATTTCTTTTTTTTTCTCTTCAAAAATGTAAAATATATAAATACATCGATAGAGCACAAATAAACAAACTGAAATAATCCACGTTAAATGACTGCAATGCCTAACTGAATTACTACATGTACTCCATGAGAACCCGTTAACTTCTGATTTGTAAATTTTACGAACAAATCGAAATCTCTTAATCTTCCGAAACATTACAGATGCTCATTAAAGGATAGTTAAATTTTGTTTAACTATTAAGTTGTCAAATAATATAAACTAAAAAATAAGTAAACAAAAGTAAAATCTTTATCGGACCAATGTTAATAAAAGGAGATACAGTGAGGAATTTTTGTAATCGTCTAGGCAACCAATGTGGTAAGAAAATTCCTATGGATGTATAGACCAGATTTTTTTTTTAAATGCTGGTTAATTAAACATACATATTTTTATGATTCTATTGATGAACTCACAATTAGAAAATTATTCATAACCCTCTACAATACCTTCGGTTCCTTACCTCGGAACTAAAAATAGACGTGACGAGCGAGTATTGGAAAGCAACCTGACAGCGGACTGCATCAGGGCTAAATGAGAATAAAGTATAAGAAACATAAAATTATACCATAAAATTATAAATAGAAAGTTATATAAAACGTGATATATACAAACTGACAAAAAATATAATAAAAAAGTAGAAAACTAAATTAATATAATACTAAATAATAACAAGTACAGTAATGAGTGATAAAATTGCAAATGTACCATTGCAGTAATGAGAAGTGGAATGATACTTAACAGATGCAGTAACGAATATAGTATAATTAAAAGAGGGTAAGTATAATCAATAGTATAATCATTGTATTATTTTAAACTAAAATGAACTAAACTATTTATTTTCCGACGTTTCGTCCCACTTTGTAGGGCTTCATCAGGGCTAAAATGATACAATGATAAAATAAAAATACAATGACCAGAATAAAATTAAGTAACAATGGCAAGAGTAAAAATT
>NW_027108519.1:262145-268699 GCF_000696795.3 Halyomorpha halys
ATCATTGTATTATTTTAGCCCTGATGAAGCCCTACAAAGCGGGATGAAACGTCGGAAAATAAATAGTTGTAAACTATTTTTGTTTATCCGTTGAGCGCAACCCTGACCATCTTCCTACATATATATTTTAGATATATACTTCGATTCATAGATAAAATGAATATATTTTTGTTCGATTGTGATGTAATAAAAAAAATTAGCAAGTACTGCTTACTTTTTAAAATAACTTAACAATAACCTTTTTTAGCAAGAATGGGTTTGGATTAATTATCGCCAGTGGAATGTAAGTCCCATATCTGCAAAATTGCAGTCTGATTCTTTTTTTTTTAACTTTGTTTTATATTATATTTGCAAAGTTAAAAATACCTAATTTAATACTTCACTTATGTGGTTTTTAAAATTAGTCTTTCTTATTACTATTTAATAATTAATACTAAAAAAAAAAAACAAAAAAAAAACTGAAGTTATTTTAAAAAGAAATAGAATACTTAATATACACCATAAACTGATTAATTTTATTTTAATTTTAAAAACTTGAATAAATAATGCACAATCAATCTTACTAATCGTTCAAACCTTTCAATCTTTATACTAATTAACTTATTAGAATAAAACATCACTGAAGTACTAACGACATACTCCACTTATTTTTCAGACACACATGGAGAGAACTACTTTCACGAGAACCGTACCGGACTATTCACTCAAACTATACCTCTTTCAGAACCGTACGAGATCAAACTTCAGCTTTTTCAGCCGGCCGGTTTTCTTCCGTATAGTAGGATGAAACAGATCTAGAACCAGAGAACAGATTTGGCCTTCTTGTCAGATCAACATTCCATTCCAATGAATCAATCTCTTATCTGATTCCTAGTTTCTATTTCAAGATAGCTATTCATTATAACTGTTGACGGCATCTAAATAAATAGTTAACGATTTTTTTTAAAGAGTTAACTTTTTGTTGTAAAAACGTACAGACTTGAGGTAAATAGCTACTTCTAGAAGGGAGGGCCGATGAGTTGTTGGGAGGATAGCATTTAGACAGATTCTGTCAATTTGGGGGTTGGGCTTGATTTAGAGGAGGGAAGTTAAGTATAGATCCCTCCCTATTCTAGATGGTATCGGCTTCGAGCCTTCAGGTCCACGTTATTTATGTACCAAGCTCTGCAGTTTTATGGCTGGTTGGAACATTGGATTAAATCACTAAACGGCCAAATTGAAATCGGGACGAGAATGGCGTGATACTCTGAGATACTGGATATGTAAATATATTTGTCTGATACATGAAATAAAAAAACAATGTATGCTGAAGCGGACGAAAGTGCCAACTTGCGCGCGCACGTGCCGTTGTCATGACAACTGGACACATCAAAGTTGGATTTATAGAGAAAATAGGTATGAAAATGTTATTTGTTAAATAAAACTAGCAGACTCGGCAATGCTTCACAATTGCTAGATTTAGGGATGTAGATGGATTAATTGAAAGTTTGATATATTTTATTATTTACACTTTGGATTTATGATTTGTTTGATTAATATTCATAGATAATTAGTTTGTAGCGGTAAAAAACATTATATAAGAAAAGTCTATGGTAAAAAAATATAAAAACCTAAAAACTTGAGAGTGGTTTAGGGCTCTATGAACAACAACAGGCATAAACCGGATCTAATTAAACAAATTAACAAAGGAATATATAATCTATACAGAGGAATGCAACAAAAAATAATATTAAACATATAGAAAGTATATATGGAGTGAACAATATTTGATGCATTCGATCTAAAGCGTGGTAACTGCAAAAAAAGTTTACAATATTATTTTTTTTAGTCATGAGAAATAGTTGACCGTGGATGACTTGTACGAGGAGAAGATGGTTGGGGGTGCAGTCAAAATGAAACACAAATAAGTTGGTGTAACTTATTTAATTGTACCATCGTTTCGGCTAGAGTTTCTAGCCTTCTTCAGGGCTAAGAACAGAACAAGATAACAACCAATATTATTTTCTATACTAATTTAACCAATATTTATTGTCTATACTTATTGTTTGTTATCTTGTTCTGTTCATAGCTCTGAGGAAGACTAGAAACTATAGCCGAAACGTTGGAACAATTAAATAAGTTACACCAACTTATTTGTATTATTTTTTTAAAATAAAAATATTTACTTCAGTCCATAAATACAAGTACCCAAACTGTTGATGGTGAGTAATATTATATTGAGTTTAAAAGTTAACAATTATCTGGCAGAATAGTATAAGTCAGTGAAATTGTACCAAATACAAACTACAAGATTAATAGTATTAGTTAGTACTTTATTATGAAACAGGGCCCTGGATAGAAGGTAACCAGTAGTCCCTTAACACACATAACTTAATATCAACATTAGTGATGCGGCGAGAGGGATGCGCTGGGATCTTTTGAGCTCTGCTCTACCCCTCACACGTGGGGATAGAGTGGGCTCAGGGATCCTCAGGTCGATTGTGTAAATATTGTATATTAGAGAGTAAATGTGACTAGAAGAGACTATATTATTTTATTATTATGTTATTTTATTTATTTATTTTTCATATATATAGTTTGATTATGTTCATTTTGTTTATTCTTCTGTTTGTATATATTTTAAGAGAGTTTTTTTTCATTCATTTATTTAATTTTATTTTAGTATGTATGAGATCATTCATCACTATTACCTATTGCCCACAACTGTGTGGCAGATTGTAATATCTATCAATAAATAAATAAAAAAAAAAATTTCAACATTATTATCCAAAGGAAAAAAATCCTAAATTTTGTTTCAGCAATTTATGAAATCAGCCTTAAAAATCTGATGATACCACAAGCTGCAATTTATGAAAAATTTCAGTGGATTGTTTTACGATCCAACAACTCATGAAAGACTGTAGGCTGATTAATGGGTCCTTACTCATGGATCTTTATATGATACCAACACATTAAACTCTATATATATCTGAAACAACAGATTTATTATGAATCGTATAAATTTTATATGGTCATTTCTGGTTTTATAATATTCCTGGTCATATAATAGAGAACGTTATAGCCATAAATCTTGAGTTAATATTAACGTGATGTCCCGCTTTAGGATTATCGGACTAACTGGGAGCAGAGATGTTTGGGCACCGTGCATTAAACACGACAGGAGTTAATTAACTGCGATTAACTAACTGCCGCACGGCGCATGTAATCCCCAACATGTGTGACCTTCAATAGATCTGTGAAAAAGTTAAAAAACAATATCTTTATAATTAAGAATCTTCATCTTTATTCCAAAATCTCTTAATACAATGTTTTTCTTAATATTTGATGCATTTCTTATCTGTTGGTGGTTTTAAAAACCAAAAAATTCTTTTAAACTCACAAGTTAAAAGTATTTTTTGGGTCCTCAAAACTACAAATTGATAATAAATCGGTACATCAAAATTCACTGCTAACATCGCTATAAAAAACAAAAAAACTTTCATCTACTGTCTTGAGATAAAATTACTATATATTTCATAATTGTAAATAAAAGTAAAATATGACTATAGTAATAACTACCATAGAAAAACAATAATTATCTAACTCTTTCATATTATGTACTCATCCATTGTTTATCACTATGAACAACAAGAGATGCTTGATTTTTGAAATAAATAAAATCAAAACTATTTAAAAAAATTAATTTTGAAAATGATAATTTGTTTTTAAGGATTTCTTGAGGTGTTACAACACAAGTGTTTAACAAAAAACATCAAAACCGTGTACTATGAAATGAGAAAGACCGAGAAAATCGAAAAAAAATGTGAAAAAGCGATTCTATAATGTGGTACGTACTTCCAGTTAGTTGATTTTATCGAAAAGTTACTGTCACATTCCAGCCATATATCTGCCTTAAAATTGGTGTCACATCCCAGGCATTTATCTGCCTTAAAATTGCTGTAAAATCCCAGGTATATATCAGTTTCGTATGACTTTTTATTTCTGAGCTAATCTGCTTACACAAAGATTATTCTGTAAGACTTGGTTATTTGGACTAGGGGTACCTTAAGCATGGCATTTCCGTCGAAAACTCTTATTAAAAAATTTTGCACAATGGTAATACTTCCCCTTACTAGATATTTCATAAATAGTTGGGTGAAAATAAAAAAGGAGTTACTGGGATTTTGGATAAGGTCGCGATATATTTAATGTGGATTTTGAAATACATAGACTAGAAAGAGGAATATTATCCTTTGTTTTCTTTATTCTACTCCAAAGGTCACTATTTCAAAAATATTAGGATTACAACTTACGCATTCTTCTGGAGGAATCATCGATGTTATGTTAAAGTAAAGAAGTGTTTAAATAATTACATCTACAGGATTTTCAAGAGTAGATTGATAACATCTAATTTTGAGAGTTTTTCCAAAATGAGACATCGACTTTGTAATCGCTTCCGATTCTCCAGTATACCTTCCCCTAAAATTTTCAATGGGAAGACATTTTTTTGATAAAAGGTTCTGATAGAAAATGTAATACAAAAAAATTTTATATCGGTAATTATTTTGATCTGATGCGTGCTGAAGAAGTAAATCGCCAAATATTGCAAACAATGGTATCAATAGATTCTTGAATGTCCCGTATCATGCAAGATAATACCGTAGTAAATTTACCCGTAGTAAATCCCTATTACAAGACTTGAGAAAGTCGTTTAAGCAAAAGAAGGTATTTTTATCTTATTTAAAAAAAATAAACCTAGAGTATGTATTTGTGTGTTAGTAAATTTGAGGAGTTTTCTATCAAAAATCAATATTTTGGAAAGTTATTATTTAAAACTTATAATGGGAGTATCTCATGTGCATAAGTTAATTTTGTACTGAAAATATTAATTTGTAACACCTATTAAACGCGAAAAAAATTTTAAATAAATTTAATAAGTTTTTGGTGTAGAATATTAGTTTGACAAAAATTAAAAAATTTCGTTTTACTAGTGGTGGTATATTAACTTCTAATAGGAAATTCCTCATTGACATAAATTTGAATTTTTATCAAACTTTAAATAGACTTAAGAAAAGGTGAAGAAAACCTCACGAGAAGACTTTAATCGACCAGGCAATATTAAGTCCGAGGTTCAGGGCACTATCTCAATAACCAACTAAACCTGGTTTAACCATCAATCAAGCTTTGGTTCAGTTATTCAATATGTACATAACAGTTAAAATGAAATAACTGATCTGTTGGAACATGGTTGGGATGTACTGTAACTTTTTATCAATTCTGTCATTGATCACGAAAGCATTAAAGAATGCTTTGAATCAGTGGTTTCCAACCTTTTTTGGCGCGCGCAACCATTTGGTAAAAGTAGGGAAATGGCGGAACCCTACTATTTTTAGACTAACGGTTGTGCAAGGAGGTGATTTGGTCAGAATAACGCTCGACCGCCAGATTTTTACCTAATTTAGGGGGGCTCCAGAACCCACAGGAGTGGACTCACGACTACAGTGTAACATAAAACAATTTTTTCCCCAGCCGGATTCGAACTCAGGTCCTTGGAGTTAGTAGTCACAGACCTTACCCCGCGGCTACCGCACCCCTCAAAATATAACAAACAAAAAATGAAAAATATTAATATGAAAATAGTAAATAAGTTTACTACAGAATTTACTGTGCACTATTTTTCTTCTAATTTTACATATTTAATCTCTTTAATGATAACTGCCACGACATTTTTTTTTAGCCCAACTAGGGTGCAGGAAAAAAATGTTTAGCTCAACAAGGGAACTGAAAAAAATTTAGGTGTCGGATATTATAGTATAGGATATTAATTATTTCAAACGTATATTAATGTACATATTTGCTATTTTTTCAATGACACAAAACAAGAAATATGAAAAATAAATAATTAAGGTGTTCCACTTTTATTGCATCTGAGTGTGTCAATCAAATCCATATATTTGGTATATGAAATATATTTCATCCGTATCAAGATCGTTGTAAATTTTATAATGCTATTATTAGCAAAGAAACAAAATCAAATTAAAAAAAATTACAGGTTAACGACTAGATAAGTTTGCATTTATTAATCAAGTTGTAATGGAAATGTCTTCTTTTTCGAATTTTTTTATCTTAATACACCATAAACAAAGTTTCGGGGCCATAGCCCCATCATCAGGTACACTACAATACAAATTAATACAATTCATAATATGCATACAACAATACAATTAATCAGTAACAACAATTTTTATTTTATACAATCACCTTAACATCATTATATCCTAACATTACATATCAATCAAACTGGCCTCGTTATTTATTTAGTCTTAGGTATAATAGTCACAATGATCATTTGCCGTCAGTTTGTTTTTAAATAAGTTGATAAATGAAATTTCATATATAAAAATAGGTATTTTTTATAAACATAAATATTATTTAAATACGATTTTATAAATAATTCGTAATTTCATTATCCTACAAATGTACTGAATAATAAAAACACAGACTAAACGCAGATTATGAGACGAACGTTAAGGGAGAGGATTAGCTTCCTACCTTAATGAACTTGTTAACAAGAC
>NW_027108519.1:275315-280146 GCF_000696795.3 Halyomorpha halys
ACTTTTTATCAATTCTGTCATTGATCACGAAAGCATTAAAGAATGCTCTGAATCAGTGGTTCCAACCTTTTTTGGGGCGACGCAACCATTTGGTAAAAGTAGGGAAATGGCGGAACCCCTACTGTTTTTAGACCAACGGTTGTGCTAGGAGGTGATTTGGTCAGAATAACGCTCGACCGCCAGATTTTTAACTAATTTAGGGGGACTCCAGAACCCACAAGAGTGGAATCACGGCTACAGTGTAACAGAAAACAATTTTTTTCACTAAAACGTAATAAATAAAACAATTTTAAATGTTTAAAGAGAACAGCAATTAATCATGAGAGGTATCGCTGCTAAGTGTTGATAAATTCTTCAGTTAACGGTAACCGCATAAACATAGATTTTTTTGATAAACATAAATATTTTTTAATACATTTTATAAATAATTCGAAATTTCATTATTCTACAAATGTACTGAATAATTAAACACAGACTAAACGCAGATTATGAGACGAACGTTAAGGGAGAGGATTAGCTTCCTACCTTAATGAACTTGTTAACAAGACTGTTCTGTACACAGTAACGGAGGGTCAAAGCCATGGCTCGCTTAATTACATCCCAATTGGTCTGGATTACTACTAAATGGGTAATAGATCCTTCCGATGGTCATTTCGAGGGAAAACAAAATATAATGGCCTGGCTTGAGATAATGTCCCTCCTCTATAAAGATTTTATTCTCTCTAAAACCCTAATCATTAGGTTAAGCAATAAATACTTTTAGATTCAGTGAAAGGATTCAATATTATATCTAACTATTTTTTTAAAATAATCTAAGATATTATCAAATGAATTTGATTTTACTGTTTCTGACTTTTAATAGGAACGTTGTCATGTATGAGTATTTATGTCACAGGTGTGCCGTCATTGGATCCGGATTTTTGTAACTTGTTAGAGTTTTTTATTAATTACTGTTCCAGCAAGATTCTAATTGGCAAATGCACTATATTAGTAACCCAGAATCCATTCTAAGCGATCTAATTTTCAAATACTTTCCTGGAATGACCCATGGGGATGGGCCGCACGTGGTTCAATTTCCGGCTTAGTGGTCCGCAGACTTGTGGGTTGGGAACCATTGATGTATATGAACAATGTTTCAATAAAGAGTTGATTACTGATATTGGTTGATTACCTTCAATTTTCTTATTTATTATCACTCTCTTATCAAAGAGTGTAAATGTTTATGAATAGACATGGGCGTAATAAACTGCAATTGAAAAAAAATTAAAACATTTTAAGAATCTCTTTGATAATGCCCTGAAGACCGAAACGTAGCGGAAGAATAATGCGAATAATTGAGAGAGGATCACAAGAAAATCGTGTTTTAAATTAAAATAATCATTTTTCTAAGATATAATAGTAATAATAAATGCTTAGCGAACCGCATGGTTCGATGCCGATACCACCAATCACTCCCTACATACATATACAGTGACGCCCGTCCAAGCCCAAATCTACTAAATCAGTCTTGACGTAATCTTCCACCAACGTTTTGGTCTACCTCTCGGACGTTTACCCTACGGTTCAGTGTTTATTATCATTTTAGGGATCTGTTCGTTACTAAGCCCTACAACCTTACACGACCATATTAAACGCCGAAATGCTACAGTTCTCTCAATTCAGCGTTGAGCAGCTTTCTAAATTCTTCAGTAAACTTATAATTTTCCGTTTCGAATATTTTACATAATACTTTATTTTAAAAATTTCGAAATTGAAAAATAGCGATCATTTTCCATCATTAACCTCATTTTTATTTCTTCTCATTATATCATTCTGTTTTTTTCTAGTTACCGCAGAACCTAAACACTTAAACCTGTTAAAATGTATTTCCTTATATATAGAAATTGCTTTCGTTTCTACTAGTAACTACAGTTGCATTTATAGTTTCCTGTTCCTCACCTAATAATACCAAATTGTTAGTATACCCAAGCACAGGTATTTTACCACCTAAACAATGTTCGATATGCATCACATTTCTAATGACGTATTTCAGTGCTAAATTAAATAAGATAGGTGATATATAGTCGCCTTGTATTAAACCCGATCGAACTTCAAAATTCTCAGAATAATGATTACCGTATCATCATGTAAATCCATACTATATTTACTAACTTCTTCGGTATTCCTTATTTCAAAATACCTTCTGGTGGTCAAAAGGATCGTAGGCCATTTTGAAATCCATATAATGAACAACACCGTTATCTTCCAACTTTTTCTGTAATATCTGACGTTATAAAAAAAAATTGAAAAACAGTTGAACGATTTCGCAAAAATATGATAATCGATAAGTTCTCCAGCATATTCTGTCGTTCAACTAGTAAGGATTAACGCCAATATATTTTGTAAGATATAGAAATGTTAATAACAGGTTGCTATTAACTTGTTGAAAAACTAGGCATCAGAAATATTTGGTTTAGCTCGTAATATTGTTACTATTAAAATATCAGTGTAAAAGAACCTTAAGAAGATCACTGGCTTTGTTTGTATTTTATTTAATTTCCAGTAGTGTTTTTTACTGGAACGTTTCATAACTAGCGGAATGGCTTATTAACATCATAGTAAGCTACATTGTTATATCATAGAACACAAAAAAGAAAAAAAAATGATCGGTTATAACACCATACAAAAACTTGATCATACAGATTTCCAAGAAATGTACAAAAACCAACTCGAGAGCTAACCAGCCACAGTTAAGGTGGATCAATAACGGGGCGGACGTAAAAGAATCGGAAAAACTTTTTATTGAAGTCACACAAAACCTATCAAACTCAAGCACGTGATAACATAAAACAAAAATAAGTTTATAGAAAAGTGGAAATAAGTTGGCAAACGGAGGCAGTGAGAAAAGCAATAAACTCCCCATCGGATTCTATAAGCAGGGTATCGGAAGAAGAAGTAATAAAACGGAATGGTGAGAGAAGTTACTAGCCTCGAAGGGAACTAGGCTAGGAAAGATTAGATAAAACTGGACGAGGAGAGACCAAATAGAAGTGAACTCTACTTTCATCTAAACATTGTCTAAACTGGATCGTTTACTTTATCCTCGCCTTCCTAAGATAAATATTTATTCTACTATATTATAGATATATATCACTCTATATACAAATGTATACTTTTAATAAATGCGTTTATTTTATCTAAATATACCAGAAAGTAAATTTATGCTGCCTATACTCGATCAGATTAATGGCAAATACATTACACTTTACATACAAGCTCAACAACGTCTGCCAACAACAGTTTTGTTCATACGTTCTATTATTGTGCTGGGTTGTCGCTATAGTGACGGTTTTGAAAATCTACTCCAAACTACGAAAACTGCGGTAAAACATTATACTCAAATAGTTGCCATAATGTAAAGTGAATAACTATGATCTCTAAAGTCAAGAAATTGGGATTTTACAAACAGAATGTTTTCACGAAAAGTAAGTGATAAGTTCAAATTAATGAAGTTTAAAACATTAAAAATATTTCTAACATGATGTATATACTTATAGAAAGACTTAAATTTTAAGATTATTTAGAAAAGGATATAAACAATAAAGAGTTTCGTTTCATAATTAAAACGCTTCAAGATTACACTCATTAAAATCTCAACCTCATAATCAATAAATCATTTGCGGAAAATGTATTTCATGTTAACAATTATATAAAAAGTCAGTAAAATAAGTACTTCCGCACGTAGGTTAGCATAGCTTCCTTACCGTTTTTACATTAATGTGCTTAACTTCTCTGACTATTATGTCTTTTGTTTGATTTTACATTGCTATCAAAAGAAAAATTCGTTTAATTTGTTTAACCGATCGAACGTGGGTAGCGGATCACTGGAATGGGTCTGAGAGAGTGAATTAGGGAGAACAAATTTGTCAATTAAATGAAATAAAATTGTTAAATAAAAAAAAATTAATATTTGTATTTAGTGGGTAGACGAGTTTTGATTGTAAAAGGAAAAGGTAGGGGGGGGGGATATTTTTTCTTATATCATGTAAATAAATATATATGTATTGAAATCCGATCATGGATTGATTGGTATGTATGCTGTGTATTTTGGCAACCCAATGTATTTGGGCAGCATTGCTAAATAAAACATTTCTCTCTTGTATTCTTTATAAAACTAATTCTAAGTTGAAATACGTTCAGCAAATAATTTAAGATAAAAAAAAGAAAAATAATTAGTATTAAAAACTCTTTATCCATTATTCAAAAAACATTCTAAATTTGAAAATTTATATATAATATTTAAACTAGCTCTGTAAATTGTACTTACAGTAAATTGTACTTAAATTTCTTGTAATTAATTTTAACTTAATTTTTGAAATTGAATGTATAATTTTTTAAAAAATGACGATTATGCATTTTTTTTTTTAACGACAAACTGAATAATGGACAAATATCACGAAACGTTGTTCAAATGTTAAGGTAAAATAAAGTAATTTAAACGGATAATTCATCCAGAAAGAGAAAAAATCATTAAGTATAAGGTGAACACCTCCACGATATGTAACTTTTAGTTCCTAAAGACCACAAAAGGAGATCATAACAGAAAAAAAGGCAATCCTTTCCCGTCGGACCCGCCCGACTAAGACCTCCGGGGAGCGTGGTCCTATATCACTTTTGAAATATTTGCTTAAAACAGGAAGAGGAGATTTTAAGATAATTTAATTGAGAAATATTTAAAAAGCGCCAGAAATGGGAAAATGGCGTGAATATTTATCATTTAAATATTTTACAATTTGAATTCGCTAAATAAGTTAAGAAGCCCCCTCCCAAAAATTAGTGGTTTAAATCACGG
>NW_027108519.1:280353-283518 GCF_000696795.3 Halyomorpha halys
CTGGGACCTTCCGGCAGCACATATTTTGTCAGGATTTATTGTCAGGACTGTTTACTTTTAGACCTTACCTGATGATTAAGTATTATTAGAAATATTTTAACAGGTAAATTCACAATAAAAGTGCATCGAAATGTACATAATCTCTTTGTGCCTAGTTGGGAGAGGGTGTGGTCTGGTTCTGTCGCGCATGGTTCTCGCTTAGTGGCCCACAGACATCGAGTTGGGACCCACCAGTCTAGACTCGGTATAATATAATATTCATAAAATAATAACCTTATTATATATTAAGTCTATGTTTCTATGAAACTGATATATTAATAAAAGACGTAAGAACAATTCAGTTTAACCACAGATAGAGAGGGCTTAGGAAAAAGAAATTTTTTGAAATAGAACCTTCAAAAATATTGGTTCTCATTTCACAACGGAAAATAAGCACTGATTGCTTATTAAAGTTAGTCATTTTTTACCTACAGATCTTTTTATATATTAGTTTTGATATTATGATTACCGTTCATTTGATACATACATTCCCAGTTCAGTTCATGCAAATTAGCAATTTATTTATTTTTTATAATTAGTTATAAAATAATTAATACAATTTTTAATTTTTAAAATTACTGAAAATTTAATAAATAAAATTTACGATAAAACAGATTTCTGAGAATTTCTGGTGAGATAGGTGATCTTCCACTCAAGAAAGTTACTTGAAACAACTAAAAGAAATTGCAGTTCAGTAGGGTACTCAGTTAATGGGTCTGTGTGTGTTCATTAATATTAATAGATGGCTCGATTGTCTGGCGTCAGTTACATAGGCTAGTCGGGTTCATCAAAGTCGTATAGGATGATTTCCGTGATAGGACTCCAGTTTGTTCCCTGAGAGATCATCGAAAATTTAATGTGTACCAATAATCATAAAGTTACAGGTAACTTATTTTCAGCAATCCTGGATGTTTGCAGAGCCATTAGAGCTCAGAGTTATTATAAGGCCAGTCGGCAATAACAATGCGAAAACAATATTCCCTCGATCCAATTAAGATAGATAAACACCCGCTGGGGATAGAATCTAAAAGCCCGGCCGTTTTTTCGCATCGCTTCTACAAACAAGTTCATTCAACTCGTCAAGGAAGGCTTCTGGTTCGCAGATCGTATAGATTGGGAGACAATCAAGATTGGATTATTCTAATTGGCTCAAGTGGTGTTGGAAGGCACTAAGACATCAGCTAACGTCTAGCGATGTCCCATTCATAGCAGGTTGCATCCTTGAGTATATCATTAGGAATTGTGAAAACCTGGTGTGGTGGGCGCATCACTCAACTTTCACCAACTCTAATTAACGCCCCAAAACCTAAGGAAAATAAAGGAAAAAAGGTGAAAGTAACAACAATTTTGGGAATTAAAAAAAAAAAGTCAAAAGACCAAGGAAAGCGAAATTTAAAACAAAAATTTGTTATTTCTCTGTTGTTATTAAAATTCGTATTTTAAGGTATCTAAAGGAGAAAGTTACAAACATCAACTTTGTTTCTGACAAGAGTGCAACAGTTCAACAAACGATAACAAAAGCATATCTATAGACATGAATGCGACGGGGAGAAAAAAACAAGTTCCGGGTTTTCCCAATTTAAACTGGAAGTTAATTTTCCTAATTCCCCAATAAGTAATCAAAAAAATTAAAAAAAATGTGGAATTAAAAAAGATTTAATAACAAAAACAAAGCAAAACGGGTAATTAATCCAAAAAAAAAAAAATAAAAAAAACTTAAAAGAAAAATTTTTGAAAAATAGAGAACTAAGCCCTGTCAGACTAGTTCAATGAGGACAATAACTAACTGATATAAAAAGTCATTTAATTATACATCGACGTGCCGAGTTTAATCAAAATCGTTAAAGCCGTAATGTTAAAAATCTATTGTTAAGGATATTCGATTTAATCGACAACTTTGCTCTGTTATACCAGCCTTAAATATGTAATTTCAGTTTTGTATGAATTTTTGTTTTTGCTAGGCTGCTCATTCAGACCATTTGGTGATACTTGGTTATTTGGAATCAGGTGATCTCAAAAACCTGTAAATCAGTCGAAAACTGAAGTTTGAAATTTTTCTCGATCCCAATACTTCCCTTACTATATATTTCATACATAGGTAAGTGAAATTGAATACTGTCAACACCTTCCGAATCAAAACTTACTGTTAATTTATATTCTTAAATATAAGTCTAACGTTACCTTGCAAATTACTTCGATTCTTCTAATAGTGATATGAATATTCTATGAAGGCTCATTACCTGAAACAAGACAAAAATTTAACATTAAGAAAATATAAATCAATTTTTTTTATATTCAATATTTGCTTTTAATAAATGAATTATTTCATACGTCTACTGATTATAATAATGTTTTTTTGGGAGTTTTATTCCCGATTTATATAAAAAAAAAAGTGGGAATTGGTTCTATTAGGGGTACGGCTAGTTATTTGTGGGGAAAACGTCAATGTTAAGGGCAATTCATATCATACCTACAATTTCCCATCGAACGATACCATGAAGCAGTACAATTGAATCAGATATCTTCTTCCACTTATAATCCGTCAACTTTTAGTTTCCTCTCTTGTTTTCCCCCACTTTGACTAAGGCTGCCTGGATATGGAGGACTCTCGGGTCTAAACTTACACGTCTTATGAATTGAGCAATACGATTTATTTTCGGGATCACCAGAGATACGCTGAGCTGAAGAGGCTCTATCCATCCTCCCAATGCCAGTATTTCCTAGCTTCCTTTCTATTCTACGTAATTAGTACTCAACGCCCCTCCTGTATCCTAGAAAGCTTGCAATTCAAATTCTCAATCCAATGCCGGACTATCAGGTCCCGTTTATCCGACATCTAACCCCCACCTCTCCGAACTGCTGAGTTTGATGAATCATTTCTTATGCGAGCTGCAGATCACTGGAACTCCATTCTGTCTAACATACGTCATGTTCACCAACCCTTCCCTCGCTTAAAACCGTCTTATTCAACTACCTTTTACTTCACCAATCTGATGCAATATTATAATTGTACAGATCATTTATAACTATATTTTTTTTTGTTATATCTAAAATTATTTCAATCAAGTTTTTATTAAGTGCAGTAAAACTGTTTTATGCCAATATATGTTATTGTAAAATTAAAAT
>NW_027108519.1:283832-288497 GCF_000696795.3 Halyomorpha halys
AATTTTATAAAATAAAAACAAGACTATTTTTTTTTAGATCTAATTCTGAAACAGGGCCTTGGAATTCCTTTTCCTCTCTCTTTATTTGTGATGGAAACTTCTAATTGGTAGTAATATGGAACGGAAAATAATTGTTTGGTTATAGTTTTACTAATGATGAGCATGATATATTAAAAGGAGAAATTATATGTAATTTAATACATAGAATTTTTTTTGTGAATATGAAATCAGAACAAATTAGACCCCGAAATAAATTAAAATTTATAATACACGGGTTTAACTCCAAACTGCAACGTACTTACCTCCACCGTATTCACACCAATATATAAGTGACATGGAATAATAAGTTCTATCGTGTAAGAATAAATTTAATTAATGAAACGCTAGGAAGAATGGTATTTGATACCGATATTCTCTGAGAAAGAAATAGTATAAGAAAATAAATGGATTTGAAATATCTAAACATCAACTAGAAATTTTTGTTTACATTACAACGGAACCAAAATAACTTTCACCGCTTCTGGAGTATTTTGAACAGCATTGCTATTCTTGTAAGTGGAACTGTTACCATAGCCCGGGCCGTAAACGGATCACATCCTAGGGGGGATACTATGTTAAACAACGCCCAGATATTGGCACGGAAGTCATAATCTAGTAGCGACATATTGCAAGTAGTAAAACCTAAAGGTTTAGGAATTACGGCTAATTTATTAGGGTAAGGGATAAATTCTATATTTTATCAAGGCAGTAAATTATAAATTTTGTTATAAAACTAGATTAATTTTACTCGTTGTTATCAAGAATTGAGGTTTTATAATAGCTCCTCTATAGAGCATCTATTTGGCATGAACTAGAGGAATAAAAAGTATATTATACTTTTTTGTGTTGAAGCATATCAACGAACTTGAACAATCATCATTGTCAATAAGGCTCTTAAATAATAATAATAATAATAAAGGTTAGTGAACCCGAAGGTTCGATACCGATACCACCAATCGTTCTACACACTTCTATCCAGTGACGCCCCTTCGAAGCTCAATCTACTAAATCAATCTCAACGCAATCTTCCCATCTATGTTTCGATCTATCCTTCAGACATTTACCCGTCGGTTTGGTGTTTATTAGCATTTTAGGGATCCGTCCCTCTTTGGCTCAACGGAGCTCTGGTTTAACGTCGAAGTTAATAGGAATGTCTGCTATTGTAATCTTATCTGAAATAGAAAGCAGCAGGTTATCAGCTCCTACTACTCTATCTTGTCCCTCTAGTTCATCATAAGGCCCACCTTTTTGGATTAATTTTTGTTAAGAGCTTACCCCCTCCATTATACTTACTTTTTTCAAGTTTCAACAAAGAGAGGTTATGAGAAAGGGTATAGGTGACTTAAAAATACTTCGATTAAAAACATTTGCTTTAGTTCATAGGGATTAACAATAAGAAAATATTGGTGAAGGGTTATTGCAAGACGATAATAGTATTATATAGGATACCTCATAAATACTATACCGTATGATCTGTTTTCCAACATTCAGGTGAAAAACAATAAAAAAGTTAACATTCATTCAATTGTAGGATGATTTTCGGTTGTTCATTAAATTATTATAAAATAAGGTTTTATTATTATTCATACCATTTATTCAACTCTTATGGATTATTTATAAGCAAAATGAAATATCAAGGGAAGGGACCAGAGACATTCTGGCCCCCCATAAATTATTGGGAGGGAGCAGGGACTGTCTTCCCCCTTCACCCCTGGCGGTGCCGACGCCTTAAGACGATAGTGTGTAAATATTGTTTGGGGGCCATATAAACAAATATCACTAAACAAACTAGTGTCTGCTACGAAATACACAATATTTCTCATTAGCAACAGGATCACTCGGCTTTATTCTGCCACAATAAAAGGGCATATGTAAGATCTGTATGTAAATCATATATCATTATATTATTTATATGGTCTATATACAATATACAGAAAAAATAAATGAATAGAAACAAAAAGAAAACTATTAATTAATTAAAGATTAGTAACAGAAAACTGATATTAGAGATAGTTTCAGGAATTTTATACTTTTTGGAATATTAAAAACGTTTCATCTTCTAATAACAAAACAAACAAATAAAACCCTGCACACTGTCAGTGCAGTTTGTACTGTTGCTTTATCAAAGTACTGAGGGATAAAACCTTTTTTATAATGAATATTTTTAAAACATTTAAAATTAGTCTTATAATTTATAAGAATTAAAGAAAAGTTCATAAAAGCGAAAATTGACATCAGGGCTTTAAAAATAATTAAGTAGACCTATGTATATAAATAATATTTGTTTTTATCCAATAATTTTATTGTTTATTAACTTTTGAAAAGGACAGAAGGGAGAAGGTTTATTAAAAAGTTAATTATCCAGTCGATTTGCGAAGATGACTAAGAAGAAAAGGCTAAAATTTATGGCCTAGGTAAAGCGTAGGCTCCCCCAGCTTCCCCTAGAAGGATTTATAAATAGGGAGGACCAAGTTAGTCCTAAGTCTAAATTAAGGTTCCAGATGGCAGGAATATATTTTATCTTTATCTAATTGATAACCTCTCTCGGTTTTTTAACGACTATTTTTTTTGTTATTTTCGGTTTCTTCTTCCACAGGTCATAATTCATAGATTCTGTCAGACAAAAGAATTTTTAGTTCCTTATTACAGTATATTTTTTTAAGATACTGACACAAGGATGGGTTAAAGTTCAACGTCAACTTTCAACAAATGGTTGTACATTTTAATTTTGCATCAGTTAATAAACCTATAGTTTTTTTTTTTTAAATAGCTTTTATCTATTGATAAGTATTATTACAATCTTCCACAAACTTGGGAAATGAGTAATAGTGCTAATTAAACACATTCATAATAAAAATAAATAAAATGAGCATAATCAAACAATGTAAAATAAATTACATACAATATTTACAATCTCGACCTGAGAATCCCCGAGCTCACTGCATCCTCCCCCATAAGTGATGGGTAGAGTAGAGCTCTTCGAGATCACAGCGCATCCCTCTCGCCGTATCACTGGTAGCGAGCCAGTGAAGGCTGAGAAAGTTTGCTAAAGCCGCTAACACTCAACTTAAGTGGAACATTTGACCACTGCCAGAACTCCAATTGTCCATTTTTATTTTACAATAAATCTCTGAGGCACTGCCGTTTCAACCTTCGAGGTGGATTGTTGGGATGGGTGGAACTAAAGATAAGGATTAGAATCAAGAACCAAACGATTATAATGATTAGAAAGGTTTATATGGAATAAACCTATAGGTAGCTGTGAGAAAAAGCCCAAGAGCCTGTTAAAAAAATAACGTTATTTCAACCTACTTTTTTTATTATTTTAATGAAAACTATATTTAGTTGAGTATTATAATTTATGACTGTCAACCATAGTTATGGGCAATAAAAATGTTTTAAAGGGTTAAATAAAAGTTATTTTTTCATTCGGAGCTCTATATCCTTAATTAGACCTACAGCACCTAAAAACGTAAAAAAAGACATAATTTGAAGTTGAATAAATTTGCTAAAATATGATCTCTAATAGAGGTGTTTTAGGTTCAATATTTTCCGAGATACAGTTTATCAAAAAGCAACAGTCAGTAATAAAATAACGAAGAATCAGTATTAAGTGAATTTATTTTGAGATTTCAATTACTACAAAGGAAATATTAGACGTACAAATGTCAATTAGCAATAAAAATAAAGCTAGCAGAATGAACTATAAAGCAGCTTATTAATTAATTTTTTCTTAGGTGTAGCAGTTTTCATATTTGCCAAAATAAAAAATTTTCACACACACAACAAAAAATGTTGAATTCTCAACGTTTGGAAAAACTTTTGATCCATGAAAAATCATATCTCAGGATGCATTAAATGTAAAGAATTATTAACAATAATAAAATTAGACTTCATATATTGGAGAACTTACTGCACTTAAATGCACACTAAATAGTGTGATATTGTGTTCTATAGTGTTGTAGATATTTTTAAGGATATGGAGATCCGAATGAAAAAAAAATAAAGTTTAGAAAACACATAACTTCAATATTTACTTTGTAATAACATTTACTAAACCAATTGTATAGCTTAGATAAAAACCGAACCATTTTTGGACAGAAAAAAACCCATTTTTTTAAAAATAAAAGAACACACAAATGAATTTTTTTAACAGCCGCCATTTTGAATTTACCCTATGTATCTTATGTTATTAACTATGTTTGGCTAACACTATACGCACAGTTTTGACTATAAATTGCAAATAGTTTTCATTAAGACAATAATAAAAGTGGGGGAAAATAACTGATTTGTTTTTCTTTTGTGTTCTAGGGGTTATACAAAGTATCTATTCTAGATATAGGTACAGGAATATGATGGATTGTAAATATTTTAAATAAAACTTTAATAATTTCATTCCTATTAAGGTATTTTTTAATATAAAGAAATATAATCACGAATTAATGAATTGCACTTGGTTCCTTCTTTTTGTTTTAAGTCAATTATACAATAGGATTTTCAATATAGGAGTTTCAATTTTATGTTGTTTTTTTTTACCTCTACGATATACTCAAAGTACTAATGACGCAATTTAATATAAAAAAAAATAGCAAAAATTTAAAAATCCTTCAATAACCTGATTTAATG
>NW_027108519.1:289620-292140 GCF_000696795.3 Halyomorpha halys
GATTGTGCGGCCAACATCGCTGAAGAAGATGAAGACAGAACTCTTCGAACTACCCAGTGTGCCTGAGTTCATCCAACGCAGGCACATAAAGTTTTCCGACTCTATACGGCACCAAAGAAATCCACTGTTCAGGACCCTTACACCAGCGCCCCCCACGGTGCGTTGGAAACCAACCAGATAAAAATTCAAAAACGATGTGCCAGGACACGTATTTAGGTAACAAGTTTTTTAGGTTTAGTTTAAATTTCAAAATCAATATGTGCCCCAGCACATTATAAAATTCAAAGAAGGCCCATTACAACAAAATCACAACTCAAAAACTCCTTAAAACGTAGGCCACTACAGAAGAAGGAAACAGTGCGGAATCAAAATATATATAAATTCATGCTAAAAACAATAAATTTCAGAAATAGGGGTTATAAAAAAAAAAATTAATGAGTACAATTGATAGTTCTTTAACGTATTAACGTATACTTTATTATTATCATTTAGTAAGATAAATTAAACCGATCCATGCAATAAGGAAGGAAAATGAAATTTGTACTGTTGGTAAGACCGACAGATATCTTAAAGTGTGGTAAAATGCTAACAGCTAACTTCGCTGTATCATCGTTAATACTGGTTTGGTAATTTTTTTCTTATTCTTTCAGAAACCTATCAAAGTGTAATAATTGATTATTTAGGAGTGATAAAAGATTAACAATAAAACGTGTGAATTTTGTTCCCTATTTGAAACCCATATTTCACCCCTATTATAACGGTTAGTTGGTGCAGGCTGAAGGAACAGACATTCAGCTTTTCTACGGTTCTATTAACGTAGGAGTTGGATAAAATGCAGGAGTTATTAACAATTACCAGAAGAAAAAAAAATTCTTCCAACAAACCGAGTTCAAAAATTTAAATTTTTTAATTTCTGCCAAAAATGGTATTTGGAAGTTTGAGACGACACTAAAAACGAATATGAAATGCTCTTTTATTAAAAAAAAATACTTTACGACGAGATACATTATGTTTTTATAATTTTCGTAAATATAATATAGCTTCATAGAATCAGTAATACTTTTTTCTTATTCCTCGGAAAGAGAAAAATCGATTGGTGTACAATAACAGTAAAAAACGCTTATATTTTCAGAGCTATAAACCAAAAACGCTTAATTTAGTTCATAACTTAGGTATTTTCATTATCCTAAAGCCATCCCATGACGAAAGGGAACACTTTGAAAAAACTCCACGTGCATCTGTCCAGTAATTCAAGAATCCATTGTGGACAAGATTTGACCAGTATATGGATGTTTTACTATGATGGTATTTTATTTTATAGATGTTACCCTATTGCTATGATTACATGCATATCTCAAAATAACTATTTTTTGAGATTTAGCAGTGTTGAACAACGATATATTATAAATGATGAATAACATTCTAAGGAGTCTTAATCGCATTTTATAAACTGATACTTTTTAATTATTTGATATAATTGTTTTTATACTTTTTTTTTTATTGTATGACAATATTGAGAATGAATTTAATAAATTTTTGTACTGAATAGAATAATAAATGAATCGTGATAAAATAAATGAGGTAGCTTTAAATAGTTGGAAGGGTGAAGAAGCTAACAGTTCTGGAGTTCATTGCCTGGTTCGATCACCTTACCAATGACTCGATCTTTCTCTGCTTATAAAACTTAATACTACCGTCGTGTCATTTAAATTATTATTAATTAAATGATTCCATGTTATTAAAATAATAATTTATCATTTTACACTACAAAAGCGAAAGTTAGAATGCAAACATCTCTTCTTCTACACGAAGCTAAAAAGGGACACGCTGAAGGTTTAGAATATGCACAAGGTGGGTCAAAAAGTTTTTAAATTTTCTATTCACCTTATCAAACGAATATTCGTTCCTTCCAACATTACATTAAAACAAAGCTGTTTAACTATGACTGGAATTAGGAGAGATCGGACCACCTTGGCCTCCGAATTTTCTGTTGTTTCTATTTCTTCATTTTCCTCCTTTAACTAATTATAAAATACTTTTATAGTTCATATTTATACATTTTTTATTACTTTTAACAATGCAAAATAGTTAATTATTTCTAATAAATAACATTAAAGGATTTGAAGTCATTTAAGCCCTGTTAAACTATTTAAATGAGAATAATACCTGATATTAAAGATTACTTGATTTAAATTAATAAACTGAATTTAATCAAAAGTTTACGATTAAATATTTTACTTTTAGTTTCTAATCATTTTATCCATTATTTTTAAATATTTGCACTTAGCTTCTGAACTATTTTGTCCTAAACGGGCATTGCTATTATTTTATTGTTATTGTTATAGTATTCCCTAATGGTAATCAATGGTTGGTACATTACACTTTTAAATAAATTAAAATCAACAATGAATCTATTTGGTAAACCGACCAATTGTCAAGACATAAAAAAGTTCAAATATTACTGCAATGGACATGTACATGTTAAGGTACAATCCACACTATTACAAATATATTACAAGA
>NW_027108519.1:292362-300580 GCF_000696795.3 Halyomorpha halys
TAAGAAGGCTATTATAATGTTAATTATCATGAAACATAATGTAAACAGTCCATGCTATACACTCATGGTATAAAATAAAATATAACTCATTCAAAAACTATGTGAGAAGACAATAAACAATAACCCCCAATATACAAAAAACAGAATATATTTGTTTTACACGAATTAGAGCAAACTCGTGTTTACAATACAATTAACCAAAAAATACGAACTTTTTTTTCCCATTTCATTATGAAACTCATTAATTAGAGATAAAAGTAATTAAAAATAAACATTTATTAAAGCGATTTCTTTACCTGTCAAACAGGTCTTTTATATATATATATATATATATGGTATAAACAAGCTTTTTATATTACAAACGAATATTAGCCATTACTTGGTAAGTAATAATTATATTAGGCATATTAAAAAAACAACAGTTTTTGTAAATATTTCTTAGAAATTTTTTTATTTTTTTCTAATTTATTGCACTGACTAATTTGCTCTTTTGTTTTAATTCATATAATTAATCGATTAATCGATTATACAATCTGTTTTATTATTATTATTTTTTGTATTGCATTTTTTTTCTTTTATCCAAAATATTGATTATAGTTAGTTAAGAGATGTTTCGTAAATATTTTAACACAGAGTAATAGGTATAATGAAATTATTTATGTATTTAAATGGTGATAGGGCTGTTCGTAGCTCAGAAGGTTAGGCCTAGGTCTATCGCTCTCAGATCTGCGGGCGGCGCCCTGAGGCGTTGACTTTTTCATTAAGTTAATTAACAGTGAACCAACGGGTAAACGTCCGAGCATTAGACCGAAACTTTGATGGGTGGATTGAAACTGATTTAGTAGATTTGGGTTTGGTGTGACGTAACTGGGAAGATCTAAGTAGAGAACGAGAGGAGGTATCGGCATCGAACCTTCGAGTTTCCTAAGACTTTATTATTTATTTAAGTGATTGTGTCTGAAAAATGAGAAGAATAGAAAAAAAAGACAAGTCATTTGGTTTTAAAAAAATCTTATTAGGTGATAAATAAGTGATTTAAAGTGATAACAAATATTTTCAAGGTAATATTCATCTATTATGCGATTTCGTCTATATAACACTATCCATTTTTGTTTTTAAATGAATTTAAATAGAAAGTGATAATTTTCAAAGAATAATAGTTATCATATGAAAAGAAGAATTCAACAATCATAAATTCAGAACAGTATATAAAAAAAATTAGGAGTGAACGGATTCTTAGCATTGTTCAATCTTGAAAGAAAAAGACAACTTCCTGACGAACTGTTCGTTACATGGGCCGTTGAGTTTCAAAAGGGGTACTGGTCCAAGGTCTCTGTCTGTAGTCTCCTTTCCATGTGTAATGAACAAAGATCGTAACCAACATTATATGGGTTGGTACACCGTTGTACGTTTTATTACATTGTATTGAATTTCACTACGGACATTAAACTGATGCTCAAACTAAGTTAAGTTATAGAAAAACAAAAATAACTAGTTAAAAAAAGCTACGCCAAAAAAGTGATTCAATTTTTTTTTGTGTAGCTTTTTGAAACGAGTCATTTGTGATTTTTTTAAATTTAACTTATTTATTTATTCATTTCTTTTAACTTGTTTATATGTTTTTATTTATTATTTATTTATTAGTTTTTCCAAACTTATTAATTTGCTTTTTTAATAGCTATACTGCTATTACAACCCTCCCTTCAAACTACAATGTTAATCCCTCTTTCAGGATTAACAAGATCTTTCTATTGTATTTATGTAATCGATCTTTCAAACAAAAATTAGAAAAACTAAATATAAAGTAAAATTCGAATTATATTCCATATAATTCGAAAAAAGCTTTCATAAGATATTACTATAAGTCGTATTCATAATTTTGTATATTTTAAAGTGTGCATAAAGGGTTCTACCAATTGTGATATCTTACGTGGAATGGATGCCCCTAACCAAAACCAGTAAATATACCATAGATCCAAATTCAATTTACGAAAAAAAATCGCGATGTGATTCTGAAATGACTAATTCAAATAATAAATGAATGCATCCAATTTTTTCCTTAAAAGAATACTTCCATACAACGTTTGTTATCCTCCCAATGATACATATGATTTGAACTGAACAATGGTGAGAAATAATCCACATACATGACAAATAATCCGAATATATACCTGAACGAACCATTTTGAAAAATAGCAGTTGTCGGTAATGTGTCCTTTACGATAAATTGTAAAGGATGGTGAAAAATAAGCGAGTAACTTAAACTAAAAACTTCTAAACTGAAACTTTATCATATGAATGCACAAAAAAAGAATAAGAGACTAAGACCAAAAGTTTTAGTGGATAAGTATATTTAATGTATTTATTTTAATAGATCAGTTTATTCAGTCCATTTATTAGACTGATTTGGTCCAAATCTGCTTTGGAGTGACATTCATGATTAAGAAGCAATACTAGCGCCACTGACTTGAATCATTAAGACCTCTACCCAATCAGTTCGATTGAAGAATATAGAAACCTTTAATTGTGTAATGTCTATGTCGATTCGTAATAAACAATAACCACAGACTCCACCAACAACACTAGAAAATCTAAGAGAACAATATTTAAAGAAGAGTAAATTTGCTGAAATATAAGCCCTAAAAGAGCTATTCACGTCCAATAGTTCTCGAGATATAGCCTTTTAAAAAGCAAAATTTCTTTCAAATCTAATGAAAGATTAGTAGTTAGTTAATTTATTTTGAGAAATCTATATCTCAGGAACTATGTGACATACAGATGCCTATTAGCACTCAAATTAAAGCTAGTTTAATAGACTATAAAGGAATTTATGACCTTTACTTTCGTAGGAATTATAGTTTTCATGATATTTGCTAAAATAAATTGATTTATAGTTGTTCGGACAATAAGTTTGATTTATGAAAAACTTCATTTCAGAAACCATTGGACGTACAGATGTCTGCCTGCGCTCAAATTAAAGCTAGTTAAATTAATAAAAAAATAGTTAATTATGTTTATCATTGTAGGAGTAATAGTTTTTATGATATTTGACAAAAGAAACTCACAAAATGTTTATTTCTAGTTGTTCGTATAAAATGTTGGATTTTTGAAAAATATATCTTTAGATCCATAAGACTCACATATGTCTGCCATTACTCAAAATAAAGGAAATTTAACTTACTACAAAGTAGTTTATGACACTTATCTTCGTAGGGGTAGTAGTTTTTGCTAATAGACATCTGTAGGCTTGACATAGTTTTTTAAAAAGCAACATTTCATAAAAATGTTGTACGAGACGTACTGAAAGATAAGGAGTTAGAGCATTTATATTGAAAAAGCTATATCTCAAAAACTATTTAACGTAAATAACTCTTTTAGGGCTCATATTTTAGCAGTTTTGCTCTTCTTTAAATAACGTTCTCTTAGGTTTTCTTGTGTTGTTCTTACTTCTTGAGATATAGAGCTCCGAATGAAAAATTAGTTTTTTTTATCGCTTTGAAACAGCCGCCATTTTTATTCCCCTATCTATACTTGGCAGACTCAAATTTTGCCTAGTAATTATACATAGTTTTCATTAAAGTAATCAATATATGGGGTGAGATAACTGTCTTTTTTCTCCTCTTGGGCTCTTGTACTATAATATTCGGAGGATACTCCACTCCCGTTCCGGTCACACCCAAAAAGATCACTAATACCTTGTACACCTACACTATGTGGAGGAATTATTGATCTACAATTTTTAATACCGTAAAGTGGGCTGACTTTGGTGCTTTTTTTTTCTAAACCTAATACACGCTTGCAATATTACAATGTTTTTTCGTTTAATTTGGAAATATCATCCTTAAATATTTGAAATATCTTCACTTTCAAAAAAATGTACTTAAAATATTACGCGAGACATACCAATTTTTTTCGTACGAGATTCACTCCACAATGCGAGTGTCTTTGGTACCCCATTTTTCATCATGGATTCCAAGGATACTAATGTTGTAGTACTATATCCACCCGTTATTTTTACTTCGTAGAGGTTTTAGGCCGTAGAAAATTTTTTCTTACGAATGTTTTTCAATAATTTAGTCTTATTGAAGAAAATTTTGCTAAGAATGAATTATCAGAACCATTCAACAAAACAATAATAGAGTAGGCACATAAAACATAACTTGTTTGAAAATTTATTTATTTTTCAATGAGGGTTGTAACCCAGAAACACAATGTAGGTCCTACCCCAGTAATGATAAAAAGAAGTGAGGCCTATCCCAGAAACATCTGACAAGATATGTCAACATCCCCAGAAACAAATTGCCACCCTTTTTTGTTGTCTTTACTTGAACATCTTCTTATCTGGAATGTTGAAGTCCCTTTTGTTCGGCATAATTCGTGTAGGAACCTGCTCCTAATATCTTCTTGTAGATAAAAGGCATTTTGTTACCCTACTGTCCGGAAAATGGAGTGAAAACATGACCAATTTGAGTAAACAATTTTGTAACATAATTTCCCCTAGGGTAAGTATAGTACATAGCTGGTGGTGGCTTACTAAATAAAGCATCCGCATAAAGAGCACGCAAGTTTTGCTATTTAATTAATTTAAAATCATGGAATAACATTTTCTGCAATCTATTATTGGGATCCATTGCAGAATAATCCAGTTAACAACGAAACGTTACTCAGATGAACATTCCAAAACCCACGAAGACTCGGTAACAGAAGTTTGAAAGATTATGTTGAATGTTGTGTTATATTTAAGTTACGAAAAAAACCATTCGAAGGAAAGATCTGAATCCGACTGATCTGCTACTGCTAGAGCAACTTTTAAGCAAGCTCATGAAACCGCCAGCACATGTTTGGCGCATTTTTCAAGCCAACTAGTACATTTAAAAATTGAAAAACGACGTTGTGCCAGTCACATCAACTGTACCAGAGACACCCTACTTGGAATCAGATCAATAATCCCAACCAGTATTTACATACAAAGAAAGGTTATTTATTATTATTATAGCACTACGGTCCTGCAAGAACCCAGGCCTTCTCCACCAGAGCCAACCAATCCAGTCCTAACCATTTTATCATCTGTTGACTAAAGCCACGATGCTGGGTTCTCCGAACAGATCCATCAGCTCATCGTTCCTTCTTCTCCACATTCCCTTTTCCGAAACTTCTCCCCATATCCTTCTCAATACCTTTCTCCCAGGAGTTGTGCATCTGTTATACTTTTCTTGCAAGGGCCATGTTTCTCCACCTTAGATCACTACAGGCCTTATGATAGTTTTGTAAATGTTTCTTCCTTAGAATCAGATCAATAATCCTAACCAATACTTAAATACAAAGAAAAGGTTAAACGCCTTTAATAGAAATATTAAACTCAGCAATTGAGGAAAATGGCCCGGGACTTGTTTAGCTTTCAGATAATTTCCGCCCTCATATCTCATCACACGCTCGGCAAAAATTAATTGGGTTTGCCTGCGATATAACCTTCTTCAGCCAGGCTATTAACCTCGCATTGAACCATCACATTTTCACATAAACTGGCCCCAATAAAATTAACTTCTTGTATTATTACCTTTATTCAAAAAGACAAGTTTCGAAAATAACAAAAACTCAACCAGAAACTCAAGAATTAAAAATTACAATGGCATATATAATTGATTAAAAAAAAATCATTTGATGCCATTGGATTTAATTACATTTCAATGACTTGGAATGAATAATCAATAAGGATTTATATGAAGCTAATTATTACTAAAATTGAGCCATTAACTGAGGTACGAATAGATTTCCTGATGGTTTTTGCAAGTCAAATGAGCTAATTGACTCCAATTGTGACCCTTCTCATTCAGGAACGCTAACGAGTTAAACTGCTGACGAATCTAAATACACATAATATTTTTGAAACGAAAGAAATTTATCAAACTCTATTTTAATAATATTTAAAAAATAAATCGAAAGCCTAGGGGCAAGAATATGACAATCCACAATTTTGAAAGCATTTAAAATTTTGTGCATAGTCTTTGAGCGTAATCATGAAAAAATCACTTCCTTATATAACTGTTGTTCAAAAAACAGTACTTTCTTAAAAAACTTAAAAACTTAAAAAATACTGAACCTCCAACCCTTCATGTAGCAGTATAGATTTTTTTTTGTCACATCATAATTCCAATATGTTTACATGCAGTATTATATAATATATATTATACAAAACCATGTAGTATTATATAATATATATTATACAAAACCTTAAATGTGAATTGTAGAATTTTTCGAAACAGCTCTACGGAACAATTATCATTAACTGAATTATCATTATTCTTGCCATGAATTCTTCAATACTTCAAGTACATACTTAATAAGATGCGGTTCGCGTATCACACAACGTACACTACTACCCTACTTACTTCCTCGAGTTTTGGGTAACATAAAACTAACTCAAACCTGCACAAGTTCAGCAATGCTATATCCTATGCTAAATAAAAAATCCAAATTAAAACAAGAAACAAGTGTTCCTATTTTTAAAACAATCCTCAGGCCACTGCTAATATACGGCTGTGAAGCCTGGGAAGCGGCATCCTTTAAGGAAAGGAAAAAAATTACAATCTTTTCAAAACCCAACTAAAGTCCCAAGTATTGTAATGGATGTTTCTTGTCGAAAATCTTGAACAAAATATTTGTATTTTCCTCCTGATATAAAAAATCATATTTTAGGATTATTGAGGGGGAAATAATAAATGTTAACATTTTTCCTGCAATAATAGAACAGTTTCGAAGTTGTATGCATATGGATGCAGTAAGGAGAGATCGGGTAGTCTCGGTTTTTTTCCGTTTCGAACCTGTCTATTTTCCTTTTGTTTATTTGTTAAATTCTTATTATATTTACAAATTATTCATTGGATTCTATTTTTTTTTTCGTTGTTTATTATTGCTAATAATGGGAACTGATTACTCATTTCAAATAAACAAAATTAAAGGTCTATTAGAGGAAGGTGTTTTAAAAATTTGGCAATCCCATTAAACTATTTCTACGTAGTTAGGAACCTCTCTGATATGAAAGATAACTTAATTGCGGATTAATGTACCGGATTAATCAAAGCCGTTAAATAAGATACCATCACTTAAACAAAAATTTTTTTTCTTGAGAGAAAATACTAAATAAATATTCAAAGTAACAAACATAAGGTTAAACGCTATAAATTATTCCGGTATTAATTTAATATATACATATTTAAAAGTTTTTTTATTACTTTTCAAGCCAATTTGATATTTTATGATTCCTTCAACATTTATTTTTTAATTACATTATAATAAATATTTAAATGGATGAACGTGCGGCAGTGTGTGATTTATGGCTACTAATTAAGAGTGTTGAGCCATATTGGTCAGTTAAGAGTTGCGTGTTCCTTTTAGATTATTCTTGTCAGTTAAGTATATCCTTCTCATGATAACTATATTCCTATTTTTTTAAGTGTGTTTATAACATTTATAGTTGTTTAAGAATTCAAATAAAAACCTTCTTTTTTTTTAATATAAAAATAATTAAGAATTTTATGATCACTAACAACAGCAAAGGAAGGATTGCAAGAATAAAGGTAAAGTAAATTTGCAATATTACGTGGTTAAATACCTCAAAGATACTTAACATTTAGCATTCAGAAAAATTATTGAGAAAACAACACGCAAACTGCATAAAACTTATAAAAATTAACCCTTCAATTTCTGAACATAGAGAACACGTTCGTCGGTCTTAAGAGTTCCAAAAGTAGATTTAAAAGAGATTTATTAAAAAATAAATTCATGTCACGTTGTAGTTGCATCCTATCCTGTCGTTTTCCGACACAACGTATGTCGAAATCATGCAATTATTTGTGAGTCGTAATGAAAGCCGAAAGGTTTCTGAAAAATATTTACTATGGCATCCTAAGTAAAATCTATTGTTAATTGGAGAATCGAATGAATTAAAAAATAACATAATAATTCTTACTTTATTTTGAAAACATTGTATTTTTTTCTTTTTCGTAAAGGATGCTCCGCCCCTAGACTTCACAGCCATACATCAGCAGTGGCCTGAGAATTGTTTTAAAAACAAGAATAGCTACTTCTAATTATAATCTGGATTTTCTATTTTGGATAGGATATAGCATTGCTAACCTTGCGTAGGTTTAAGCTATAATTGATGTTAATATGGTGGAACCGGATTAATAAGTTATTATATTCATTCCACGATTATTTA
>NW_027108519.1:301051-301603 GCF_000696795.3 Halyomorpha halys
GATTCACCCTGGAGTCATTTTGGGGGGGAGAGGAGGGATGAAAGTTAGACCACCTCAACCGAAACAGGTGATTCATAATGAAAATATTTTCGGAAGATCGGCGATTGGTCTTAACGCGTATAATATATAAAAGGAAGGTGATGGTCAAAAGAACTAAAGTATTAATTTTTGACTCATAATAAATCGGCACCCGGACCATCTTCCTATTATATTCAATATATATTTATTATTATAAATACATAAAATTAAAAACCATAAATGAGGCTTGTGAATTATGCATGCTCTATCATAAGCATTATTTGAATTGCCGGTGTAATTTGAACTTAATTGAATTCATCCCTTTATTATATAAAAAGTTTTTAGTGATCACCTAGTAATATTTTCTTATACATATAAGGAGGAATAATAAAAACGGGTCGTAAAAAATTGAGTTTAACTGATAAAGAACGGATTTTGTGAAAAACAAATTAAAAAGGTGTACATGGCATATTTAATATATGTGATTCGTACTGAAAACGTACACAATTCTCTGTGAGATTAGAATTTTCTATG
>NW_027108519.1:301653-306275 GCF_000696795.3 Halyomorpha halys
CGTACACAATTCTCTGTGAGATTAGAATTTTCTATGACTATAAATAAAACACAAGGGCAGAGTTTTAAAAAAGTAAGTAAAGAAACAATACTTACTCATAGACAATTGAAATAATGTAATAAAACTTCAGTACAATATAGAGGAATATTCATCGTTTTTAAAGATTTAAAATGACAAAAAAAAAGACAATTTAAAATGCAGGGATAAAAATTTGAATTTTTTTTTCCCTGCTTATAAATGTAAATTTATACAGTTATACAATTTGAGCAACGAGTAGAACAATTCAGAGACCTATTACAACAGAGGCCTATTATGACCAGAATCTGCAATCAAGTCTTGGGGGTCTGTGGCTATCGCCTTCATTCATCCTCTACTGGCTTTTATCAGAGACGCGGTTAACAGAGAAGCGCCGAGATCTCCCTGCTTTCCTTTCCTCTAAAGTGGAGGAAGAGTTCGGTTCAGGGTTCTGCAGGCTGAATGTAAATGGAAATGATTATGTTTAAGATATTATTTTAATTTAATGTTTTTATATTATTTTATTTTTCCCCTTCTATTTCTTATTTTCTTTTCAATTAATTTATTTATTTGTAAATATGGTGTGAATGAGCTCCATTATTCATATTACCATTGTCTAAAAATATGACAGAATGTAATATTACAAAATAAAAATAAAGAAAATAGTACTATTAAATAAACAGTTATATAAATTATGAAATGGGGGTGGTCCGCCATTTGGTGGACAGGGGGTGCAGCCCCTAGTGAATAAATTAATTAATTTTCAAATATAAAACTACAAGTCAAATAAAACTCAAATAGTGAAAAACAATTTTATTTGAGCCTACGTTTCGCCCCAAGTTGCAAAGCTTGGTCAGGGCTGTTTTGACAAAAGTCAAAGACCGTGTGTAATAATAAATGGAAGATGGTCTGGGTCCGGTGAAATAAAACTTAAATAGTGAAAAACTATTTTCATTTATAATTCTATTATGTTCCCTTCATTCTAAAATTCAACAAAATTGTCAAATTTTGAAAAAAAAAAAATAAAATAAACAAAAAGTAATTTTTCAGCAGTTAGCTTGTTATCACAGCTATCCTTTACTAACTACAAGTTATAAAATATATATTTTATACTACGAGTTATAAAAGCATGTTTCAAACCACTGCAATTAACCAGTATGTTTCCAACTACTAACAGAGTACCATTCTCATTTATTAAGAAAAGCGTTACTTACTATGGCAAACCTCTAATAAATCACGACCTCGGCACAAGTACATCCCAAATATCACACTAAAAAATGACAATAAATCAAAAAGTATACATTAAAAACTACTACAAATAATGACGGAATATGGATGTTCTAAATACGACTTGATACGATTCTACTATACTTTCGTTATTTGTAATAAGTATTAAAATATAAATAATCAACTGACCTAAATAAGGCCTTACGATAAAATTATCGTAATCGAAAGATAAGGGTATCCATTCTATTTAAACATACTACACATTATTTTGATATATAAATATAGATCATGAAAGCTGTCCTAAAAAATAGAACACAATGGATATAAAGCCAAGATTAGCGGCGGTTTTCCCAATATAATTAGATATATGTGTTAATACTAGGTTCCGAAACAATCGGACACTAAGTGGTTTAAAAAAAAAATCTTAAACCTAAAACAATTTTTTTTTTTTTTTAATTTTAAACATAAATATCAAATAAAAAATTAAAATGAGTGAAAAAAAAGTATAAATAAAAATAAAAATACTCTTTGTATAGATTTTATTTAAAACATGAAAAAAAAAATGCTATCACCAACAGAATTTGTGTTAAACATATTTCTACTGTTAATTAAATTAGTTTGGTAGAATCAAATAATTAATACAATGGAGATAAAGTATTTCTAATTTCAATAAAATGTATGAGGACCATATTCATAGGAATTAGATTACACGATGTAGAAACTGTAAAAATGTCCTTTTTTAATTTTCAAGGTCATTACAAATACATTTCAAAATGTCCTTTACAAATGTGCACTTTAACTTGAAAACAAAAATTGCCTGCTGAGTTTTCACAAAAAAAGTAACTTTTTGTACAGTGTGTACAAAGAAATACAATGTAACTACATAATTTCGCAAATCAAAACGTGGAATAACGAAACATTAATATAATTGTGAAACAGCATGGAAATGATTTAAGGTTCAGTTAACCTTAAACGCAATATGTCAAAGACAAAATATTATAAATCAAATAAAATAAATTTAGATTCCTTTGTTCCTGTTTGTATACGTTAATTCAATCAAGAATGTTAAATACATTTATAAATATTTAAATGTTGTGTTAGTATATAACGGATTATTAATTTTCAAAAGATAGAGGCAGTCGAAAATAACAACCAATTATTAATAGTTTTGTCATCGGATTGCATTTTTTAATAGGATATTTACGAAGGTAGTAAAAAATAAGTACAGTTCTGAGCAATATTTAATATTACATTGAAACCATTTTTTTAATGTGGTAATATAAAACAATAAGGAATGACACCCGACTGCCTAAAATGATGAAAACATTCCTATTTAATGATTTCTATTCTCATTTCAAAATATCACGGATTATTAATTTTCATTATTATTAATTCTGTTATTTGAGGTGTGAAAAAAATATAGGTTAATTAATATAAAAGAAAAATGAATGATGAAAAAAAAGGAATAGAGGAAATGTTAAAAATTCTGCTTAAAACAAAACACAATAATGTAAGGTATGAATTGTAATTTAAATATTCATTAGAAGAAGATTGTGTTTGTTAGAAATTAAAATATTTGCAATAGCAAGGCAAACTGTTACCACACCAGTTGCAAAAGTATCAGAACAGATAACAATTGCATAACCGGTCGGAGACGATCTAGAACAAAGGTAGCTTGCTGTCTGTGGCGCAGGTATCTTGCGTTCCATAGGGCTAAGAAGAGACAATATTAACGCACTAAAATTCTATATCTGTTACTTTATATTTGGTATATGCCAAATTAACCTGTGACGTGTAACCGATTTTCAAAAGTAACAAGTACGAATATTTTGACAAGTAACAAATACGATGTTTCGATAATTGCAGTACTCTGACAGTTCCGTATACCTTGTTTTTTTTTTTGCGTATTATCTTCTTCGATTATTCATGCATCCATGCATACATGAGAGCCCATTTTAATCGGACCTTAATAATTTTGGAATTCTGTTGTTTTTTTTTTTTTTTGTTCATAAACCTTTTAAAGGAAAGTAACAGTTAGTAGTAATATATATATATTTTTTTAAATTGGAGTAGTCGAACTCGTTACTGTTTCTAGGCATCAATTCAGGACAGGGAGGTGCATTTAAGAGTTTACATATATTCCTAACTTCAAATATTTATTACTCGTGTGTACTTGGGCAAATCCAAATATTTCGGTATCCTTTGAAAGAGGATTTTTGAGCTGAAAGAGTATAATCACCTCTTTCTGGCGATAATTGTAAAGTAAAGATTTTCCTATTAAACTATTAGAAATATCTCAAATTTCAATTGACTAAGCAGAGACCGATTTTTGTATATTATAAAGTCCTATTGACACAATAAAAATTTAAAGTTGATCAGTAAAGTGGATGTTATGAAACAATTCCTTGATTTTTATGCTACAAAACTGGTATCAGTTATCATAGATTTGTGAAAAATCTATACGTGATGGAAGAAATTAAATTTCATTTTCAGTGTCCAAAAAAAAAAACATTAAAATTATCCAAAATTACAAAATCAAATTGTTGGTAGTCGACCAGTGTTAGTATTATTATTTTCTGACATCTGACAGACAAAATAATAAGTTTTTTCTTCTTTGTTTTACTAAGTACTTATTTTTCGAAAATTTTCTAAAGAGGTCAGCGAAGAGCAAGGGTGAATGGCCTTTCTTGCAGATACTTTCCTACGTCCATGATCGTTTTCTGAATAAATTTCAAAAAAGAATGGCACGATATGATACACCATGGAAAGAAATTTTGTAATTTTTTACAGAAATTCTGTAAACGACTAATGAACATCAGAATGGAAGTCATTATGAATTATGTCAATGATAAGAGGAATAGTCGAAAACCATTGTTCACAACTTCCTCTGCCCCCTGACCTTCGAGGAGACGGTGGTGTTATCTCAGAATAGATTAGAGCGTTTCTTTTTAAAATTATCAACCAGGGATTTAGGAAACGAGTGGGACTCGGAAGGAGGAAATGATATGCAATAAAAAGAAAAGGACCTACTGTTTCCTCCGAACCATCATCTTCCCGGCCGATCACAGATAACGCTGACACGATATTCGAAGAGTCTATCGCAGGTAGTAATCTTTTGGACTCTCTGAAGAAATCTGTATACCCCAGCTGATCGTATCTCGGCTCTTGTAGATTTTGTCAGTTTAGGGACATAAGTGCTTAGGCGGTGAAGACACGTAATATAAGGTTTTTGACCTCTCTAAATTGTCTCACATTCTTTGCGAACTACAATGGATCAGCCTCGGCCAGTGGGTAGCCAAGCATCGAGCCTTCGTTATTACTCGGCCAAAGGTTATTGCAAGGAGATAAGGTCAGAGCACTGTACGTGAGGTCAGGGTTTA
>NW_027108519.1:306325-308868 GCF_000696795.3 Halyomorpha halys
TTTATTTTTACATATATTTGTTAATTTTTTATATCTATTCGTTATTTTTTTTTTGTATGTACTACATCTACCTATCAGTACTTATGAATTATATTTATCAATTATATGACATATATATTACGAGTTTATATCCTATTTATTTAAAATGAATATTAGTAATATTTTGTATTTTAGGTGTGTTTTATTTATATTAAAGAGGGGAATAATAAGGAAAAAAAAGAGGAACGTTACATTGGGTTGAAAGAGAAAATATGAAAAAAAAAAGGATAGAAAGAATAAAAAAGGAAGAAAGAGAAAAAAAAGAGGGATCGACAAACAAAAATTAATAAATTATAGAAAGAAAATAATTAAAAAAAAAAAGAGCCAAAGCGATAAAACTTGTATATATAATTAGATTTGAACAAGTATGCTATGAAGTGTAGTATTCACTTTTTATCTGTTATCTTATTGTGTATCTAGCTCTATTAGACGTTCGGTAGGACATCTTATACGTGTACAGCATACATAACTGAATGACTGAATAACTGAATGCTGGTTACTTAAAAGTAAGTCAATTTGAAAGAATATTAAACTTAGCAATAAATAACTTTATTATTTACTGGTATATAACGATCATCTTTCGATAAAATCTCAAACAAGACCTTTACTAAAAATAGTTTTTCAATATGACTTCTAAAGAAGAATATGTTTCAGAAAAGAATTAAAAAATATTACAAAAATTGAGGATTAGAAAGAGTAAATTAATAATTCTGATTAAATTAAAATATGCAGAAATAAATCACACTGAAAGAGCTTACACATAGTGTATATATGCGTGTGGTATGTGATAAAAGCCATTGATTAGAAATAGTCATTATTTTTACATAATTAAATTTTTAATATTAATTTCTTAATATAGTAGAAAAATCATTTGAGGGATATTAGGACAATGATTGCTGTTATTTTTTAAAAATAATTCAAAAGGACAAAGTATAGAAGCAAAACAGAATACTTGAGTTGCACAGAGAATTATTGATTACATCATTATAAGTTCACATTTCAATTCCAATTCATTACTTCAAATTCGTCAGGTTGATTTAATAGAATAAAACAAATTCAATGAATTTTGAATTAAAATATTTCAATAGCATATACGTTATAAATAAACGTAACCTTTCGTTGAACCATAACCCAAAAATAAAAATAAAATTAATGCATTTATCCGTTACAGCATCTATAATATGTACCACTTTAAGTTTGTATATCTATAGAAGAAGATAAAAAAAATGCATGAAGATGAAACTTATGCAATGGCACGTAAATAATAGGCATGAGATAAATGATACAGCGTGTCCACCCTATTCGTATATATAGTTTCACTTATTTTAATTATAAATTACTGTCTGTAAAATGATTGTAATTTATTTAATAACAGCATACAAATTTATTATTTAATTAATTATTGATTTATATTAATTAGGTTAAATTTATCATAATTTTGATGTTTAAATTCACTATGAATAGTATTAAAAAAATTTAAAAAACAGTATTAAGTAAACGCTTTTCTAATTAACAGAATTTTATTGATGTTCTTTTTATGATATATTTTGGGCCACATTGCCTTATTTTTTAAAAGAAATCCATATTTTTATGAGTCGTATTACCTTTGTTTATTGGTGTAATTAGATATTTAAACAGATAAGATTTTTAAATTTTAAAAACGTATTGACTGCGAGCACTCCTACTAACCTCAGACGGCATTGCCAAGGACGGAATTCAATTCCAGTTTCCTTATAGGGGTAATGCTAAAAAAGAATGAATTAAATAATAATAAATAGTATAAAAAATTAATAAAATTTGATATAAAATTATTTTGTTAACTTTATTTACATGCAATAATTAGTTTTGACATGAACGTTCCAGTATATTAAAAACAAATGTTTTGTGGTTTATCAGTAACCACTAACATAAATATGTAATATATCTTTAAGCTACTGAGATAAAAATAAATTATTTTTAAATAATAAAAGTATTTTTGAAATTTCATGGATTATACTAAGATGAGTAAGCACAAGTTTGTATTCGGTACAAGTTTATAAACCGGGACTTATATATGTTCTATTAAGAGAACAAACATTTTTAGCAAAATTTGAAGTTACTTTACACTTACTTTGAAGTTACCTATACTTTAAATTAAGATAGATGGAAGCCACAAAAGAAAAAAATTAAGAAAAACTTTATGCCCGAAATATAGTAGATTTATAGTAGTCTGATATTACTTGCGTATCGGAAACTAATATTAACTCTTGGAGTTTTGGACTAAGGAATCTAAAGGAGTTCTCTTGGAGGGGTCTGGCAGGAAGTCTATTCCACTCTTGATTATAAATGAGATGCTAATCTAACAATATAACTACAAGATGTAAAAAAAAAAAAAAAACAGAAATAAAAAATAATTATGTAATTATTCAGTGGAATTCAGAGCACTGACTTACCAAAAATCACAAACAGCACCTAATTTGACTTTTGAAGCTAAGAATCAAAATTATTTCTAGATGAATTGATTT
>NW_027108519.1:310456-311028 GCF_000696795.3 Halyomorpha halys
TTACATATATTTGTTAATTTTTTATATGTATTCGTTATTTTTTTTTCTATGTACTACATCTACCTATCAGTACTTATGAATTATATTTATCAATTATATGACATATATATTACGAGTTTATATTCTATTTATTTAAAATGAATATTAGTAATATTTTGTATTTTAGGTGTGTTTTATTTATATTAAAGAGGGGAATAATAAGGGAAAAAAAGAGGAACGTTACATTGGGTTGAAAGAGAAAATATGAAAAAAAAAAAGGATAGAAAAGAATAAAAAAGGAAAAAGAGAAAAAAAAGAGGGATCGACAAACAAAAATTAATAAATTGTAGAAAGAAAATAATAAAAAAAAAAAAAGAACCAAAGCGATGAAACTTGTATAATAAATTGTATAAAAAAATTGTATAATTAGATTTGAATAAGTATGCTATGAAGTGTAGTATGCACTTCTTATCTGTTATCTTATTGTGTATCTAGCTCTATTAGACGTTCGGTAGGACATCTTTGTTGTTTTTGAACAAAGTTTTTCTCTCCACTATAAATATTAGTTGTTCTGTTTGTATTTTATTTTTCAT
>NW_027108519.1:311428-323060 GCF_000696795.3 Halyomorpha halys
TAAAAACATTTTACCTCATGCCTTTCTCTTTCTAAAAGCTAAAATATATTGAACTATTGTGTCAAAATTGCATAATACTAAATACATGCAATATATGTCGATGCATTTCGACTAGTATACGAATGTATATAAATAAATAATAAATACACTGAACATAATTTAAAAGGAGAAGAGGGAGAGAAAGACCCATGAGTAAGGACCCGTTACAGAACTGTCTGGGTTCGGTTGACCCAGGATGAACCCGACTTGGCTACTTTCCAAGAGGTCGTACGCGCTACAAGATTATTGTTGTTGGGGTCAATAAAAACCAGATCTCTCCTCAGGCTTCGTCTTCAAAGGAACAGTAATTGAAGGAATCGTCAACAGATTGCCTGTCATCTTTAGGGTCGTCTCCCTCAGTCTCTCCTCTTAGGAGTAATTGGATATTCATCTTTAGCTTTGGGGTTAGGGGGAGGTGGGGAGTATTAAAGGGAACAGTTCGCTAAATATCTTGAAAGCCAGGAGTAACTGTTAGCTTTAGTTAATCTCATTAATTTAAAAATATTCGAAATGTAAAGTAAAATTTACGATTATTGATTGTTTTAATTAAAATAACTGTTTGGAGTAATTAATTCCTTTTAATATAATTTTTTTTAAATGCAATCCAGTAAATTTAACTTCTCCAATGAAACCTGAAGAATTCATTTCTACTTCGATTTTCTATTCTTATGAGGTCAATGTCATCGTGCAAGTGCGTCAGGTAAGTAGTATATGCGTGTGCTGATTACTGATATACCTCAATAATTTATTTCGGATATATTAAAAAATTAAACCTATACTTACTTTCTTTTTTTTTTCAAATCATTGAACAAACTATAATTTTAAGCATATATGTTATTATACTTGTTGGTAACTAGATAGTTCATTTATTATAAGAGTTCGAAATAAAATTGATAATTTTACAATGCAAGATAGAGTGCTGTTCAAATAAGAAATTTAAAATAAATTATTTTGTATGTCATCAGATAACTATATTAATAATCATAAAAAAATCACCTCACCATCACCAAAATAAAAGAAAACATAAATATATATTTTTGCATAAAGTCTTAGATATCCTTCGTTGCTAATACACTATGGTTTACAGATGAAACAACCAATTTAAAAGAACAAGATTACACCCACAGAATTCTCTGAATTTAATGGCACATAAAATAAATACTTGACGTTTGATGAAGGATTGAATTACATTCAATTGACTAAGTGATACAACTAATATTATTAGTCAATTAATTAATTAAATACACAAAATACGAAGATAACAAGCTAAATGTAAACTCGTTTTCAGAAGATGTATAAGAGGTTTTTCAGATGAAACTCGGATTCTTAAAGGTACATCACTTCAGTAAAATGAATAAATTTGAAGCAGCAAAAAAAATAAAAATACTAGATGTATTTTTTCTGCTTGCCTTTTGTAAAGTTGTATTTTTCACTCTCAAGAAAAAGGAGATAATTTTGTTGCACATACCAAGTTTGCACAATGTTACTTCAAAATTTCCAAGAACACCATTTGCATATCATTATCTCCTGTTAACATTTGACAAACTCTTCTGACCTTCAGTGGAGTAAAAGCGTTTTAGACAAATGCTAAATATTTATTCTTAACAATCAAGATGTGTTATAACATAGTGAATAGGAGTATGTCATTTGAAAGTCAGGGTTACTAGCATCATTGTCAAACCGGTTGTTAGTCATAATCGCTCTTTTGACATCGGTTTTCTGCGATTTCTCACTGTCACCGGGTCATTTCCACCAAGAAGGTACTAATTCGCCAAATCGGGACTAGAAAGCTGGAAGAAGAAGGGAATAGAAAAGCCAAAGTGGGACATATGTTGTTTGTTATGGTAGACAGAGAAAGAGAGAGAGAGAGGAGGTACGTGGGAGGTGACCAAATGTTTACAGATCTCTACCCAGCAGAGCCTGGGAAGACATAAACACTACTGGAAGTCACTCACCTGGTTTTCCATGATGTGGGATATCCTTCCTCGTTGTCGAGTCCCTTCAGAAGAACATGACGATCTCACAGACCGACAGAGAGAGGCACCGTTCCTTCCAACACTGAGCGCGGCGATAGACTGTTGCCTCTCCGTGCCTCCGCCGGCTCCCCCACTAGCTCTGATCAATACTGCTTCGAACCACCTCTACGCTCGCTCCTTTTACATTAATTTTACCTGCTTTATTCTTCGTATAAAGGAAAGTATTAAATACAAATGATCCTTCTCTCCAGTACAATATTAAAGCCATATCTTTCACTCATTTATTACATCCCGTTCCTGTTAAAAGCCCAGAACAAGTAGCTAGGAGGGGCGTGCTTTACACGTGTCTTGCCGGCGGCAGTACTTAGTAAATACTTCTTAACAAGGTAAACATTTTTTATTTTATTTTCGATTTGTTAAAAACATTAAATTAAAAAAGAAAATTAGATCTTTATGTTTTTTTATTTATTTGTTTATTCAACAATAAATTTATTACAATAAAAACTGATTCTGACAATAAAAATATTATTATAATGTTATATGTTATGTGTAATTTATGCAGGGCTTCGTCAGAGCTGTTTTGACAGAAGTCAAAGTCAGAATTATAAATTTTGGTGAGAATATAAATTTGATTAATGTTTTTATTATTACTGTTTTGTTAATTTGTTATATTTACTGGAATAATAATTAATTATTTAATTTTATTAAATTTCACATAATAGTAATTTAATTCAGAATATAAATTTTGTTCCTCCTAATGATATCGTACATTTTAACAAACAATATCGAATGAGCAATGCAATCGGGAAAGATCGGTCTCTCTCGGCTTTACTCGTTTAAATCCGATGTTTCTATTTTCTTCCTTCATTTATTCACAAAATTTTAAATATTTTGTATTTATATATTGTTTCTCATTGCTAACAATGAGAACTGTTAATTTGTTTTATTTAAACAAAATTAAAGGTAGTGCAGCGGTTCCTAAAGAGAGAATATTTTTAAACAAATTTAAATTTGAATAGCGGATATACAGTTTATCCCAATATTTCATTTGCATTGTTTTTTCCTTACAGTTGTTATATTTTTATATTGGTACTCTTGTACAATAACTTTTATAAATTAATTTTGGCATATATCATATAAACGATTAATCCTACGAAGATCTTCATCATTAAGTTTATGATGCATTCAGCTACCCTTTGACCCTGATAGAGGAAATCTTTATGTCTAATATTACATACCGTGGTTCAATAATCATAAAAATTTATTGTTGTGTAATAAGTTTATAACTAACTGTTATTAATATTATAATATATATTATTATAACTACAATATAATTAACTAACTAAATCCTTAGGTTTAGCGAACCCGAAGATCCGATGACGTAACAACCTATCGCTGTCTACATAAATCCGTCCAAATCCAGATCAACCAGCTCAGTATTGATGCAATTCTCCCACCTACACTTCGGTCTACTGGTCCAACGTTTACCTGTCGGTCCAGTGTTTATTAACATTTTAGGGATCCGTTCGTTACCAAGCCCTACAACCTTATACGCATATCTAGTACATGGCGTCAACCTTATGAGCACTTGAGATATATTTACCGGGTGCACTTCCATCAATTCGGCGTTGAAGTTGTTCAATAACCAACATTTTTTTTTTCAAACAATGAAAAATTAGCACCTTGTAAATTTATTTTGGGTAATATCATGGTAAACAATACTCATACCAAGATATTCCTTATATCTACACTGGATTTGGTGAATGACACAATTCTTCCTTTTTCAAACAATAATTTATTTCATATAATCAGCAACAACGTTTCGGGAAATATCCCATCTTAAGGTTGCTGATAAAATAACCTATATATAACATATAACTATCTCCTATATTGTCATTCTTGATAATATTTAATAATATTAATGTCATTTAATGAATAAAAACTATTTTACTGTTAACAGTCAAAAAATACAAAAAAACAGTCAAAAAAATATTTAGGAAAATCATTATAAATTACTTATTGGTTCATTTTCAAGATATTATGAAGGTGAGATAAGAATGTAATGGTGAGAAACCTACCCTACGTCAACAGAAATGAAATTAGAAGGTGATACCGAATAAAATAAATTATTCTAAGGTATAATAAGCAATTTTATTATTTTTATTTATTTATTGACATTTACAACTGTACATAAAATACAACTAGTAAACTTGAAGTAAGAACATACTGGTATGTTACAGGCATGTAGAGAAACTCCCATTAGTAGCACTCAAGTATATGCTAAAATAAAGTTAAATTAACGAAATACAGTAAACATCTGCAATACATCACAAATCACTCTAAAAAAAATAATCCAAAAATATATTTACTTTTTCTAAAATTTAAAATATTTAAAAGGGATCCTAGGGTAAGATGTATAAGTGTACAATAAGGCACCTTAATAGCGAATTCGGAGCACCATGACGTCACAATAATATCGTTAAGCCACCTCACCATATATAGTACAAGAGCCCAAGAGGAGAAAAAAGGCAGTTATTTCACCCCAATTTTTGATTACTTTAATGAAAACTATGTATAATTCTTAGTCAAAATTGATGAGTCTGCCGAGTATATATAGGGGGAATAAAATAAATGGCGGCTGTTTCAAAAAGTTAAAAATAATTAATTTTTCATTCGGAGCTCATTATCGTTTAAACTACCAACAACAATAGAAAATCTAAGAGAACATAATTTAAAGTAGAATAAATTTGTTAAAATGTAAGCCCTAATAGAATTATTTACGTTCAATAGTTCTAGAGATATAGCTTTTTAAAAAGCAACATTTCATAAAAATGTTGTACGTAAGGAACTGAAAGATCAGAAGTTAGTGAATTTATTTTGAAAAACCTATATCTCAAAAACCATTTGACGTACAGATGTATATTAGCATTCAAATTAAAGCTAGTTTAATGGGCTATAAAGTAGTTTATGACGTTTTTCTTCGTAGGAGTAGTGGTTTTCATGATATTTGCTAAAATAAATTGATTTATAGTTGTTCGGACAAATTTTTATTTGCCAAATTTATATTCATATGCTAATATCATAAAAAATACGAAGATAAGTGTTAGGAACTACTTTATAGTTAGTTAAATTTCCTTTATTTTGAGTGCTGACAGGTATATGACCCATTTTCATAAATCAAACCTTTTATATGAATGAATAGACATTAACATTTTGTGAACCTATTTGGTTAAAGATCATAAAAACTACCATTCCTACAAAGATAAACGTACTATTTTATAGTAAATTTAACTATCTTTAATTTGATTGCTAGCAGACATCTGTAAGCCCTAAAGTTTTTCATAAATCAAATTTGTCCGAACAACTATAAATCAATTCATTTTAGCAAGTGTCATGAAAATTACTATTCCTACTAAGGTAAGGGTCATAAACTACTTTATAGTACATTAAACTAACCTTAATTTGAGTGCTAATAGACATCAATACGTCACATAGTTCCTGAGATTACTTCTCAAAATAAATTAATTAACTGTTCATCTTTTTAAGAAATATTGCTTTTTAAAAAGCTATATCTCGAGAATTATTTGATATGAATAGCGCTCTACCAGGGCTAATATTTCAGAATATTTACTCCTCTTTAAATAATGTCCTTTTAGATTTACGAATGAAAAATGAATCTTTTTTAAGGTTTTTAAGCAGCCGCCATTTTTTATTCCCTGTATCTATACTTGGCAGACTCGTCAGTTTTGACAAGTAATTATACATAGTTTTCATCAAAGTAACAAAAAATTGGGGTGAAATAACTGCATTTCTTTCTTCCCGGCTTTTGTACTAATAGGACCAGATAACCGGCGCCGGTGGGGATCCAACTTAGAGGGTAGAAATTTATGTCGTGGCGGAGCAATGGAATAAATCTCGACCTTCACCCTGGCTAGAATAAATTGGGTAAGGGTGGGCACAGACCGAGAAGGTCAGCCCGTCCAATCAGTTCTCGTATATATATATATATGTATTATTGTTAGCAGAAGTTATTTCCATTATATTTCTTAAAATTCATTTACAAAATATAGATTTTTCATCATTTGGAAAACAATAATGGTTATTGAACAACCATATCACTTGAAGAATGAGCCGTACAGATATCTAGTAGCAGACAAATTGGAGATCAGTAACTTTTGTCCTTTTCTCTCGGTCTTTGCCCAGCTAGTCTTAGAGCTCAAGAGGAAGTAAAAAAAAAAGTTATTTCAAACGCATTTGTTATTACTTTAATGAAAGCTTTATAATAATACAGTTAAAATTGATGACTCTGCCAACTTCGGTAAGGGGGAATAAAAAATTCAGAAGCTAGAGAAAATTTTGAAGTTTTTCATGTAAAAAAAATATAAATTAGTTGTTATTTTCCGTCAGAAAAAGGTTTAATTCTTATTTAGACTATGCAAGAGATACAGTAAATGTCATTACGAATTGAATATTGAATTAGAGCTCGCTAGATGAAGTTTATTAAATTAAAAAAAAAAAAAAAGCTAAACTTTTCTCTAATTTTTCATTCGTAGCTTCACATGCTTAAAACCTTGAACGCTAAAATAAAAAAAAAGAAACTCATAGCACAATCTTTAAAATAGAATAAATTTTATAAAACATGAGCTCTTGATGTTTTTGAGATACAGTTTTTCAAAAAGCAACATTTTCTTCAAATAATGAATAACCAATATTTTGGCGCATATATCATGGAAAATCCGTGCTACTACGAATGTAATCTTATGAATTATATTATATTCAACTAGCTTTAATTTGAGTACTAATAGACATCTGTGTCTAATAGTTCCAGAGATAAAGTTTTTCATAAACCAAATCGCGGAAACTGCCAACATTCTTCAAAATGAGAGGTAATAGACCGCTTCCGAAAGATTAGTGTTATTTGCCAAAATAAATGAATAAAATATTGATTTTTTGTTATTTGGAAAAAAATGTTACTTTTTGAAAAACTGTATCTATGGCACTATTGAACTTTAACAGCTTAGGGCACACAATTTAGTAAATTTATTCCAAATTAAATGATGTAATAAGTTTTTTTTATAGATATAAAGCTCCGATAAAGATAAAGATATAGAGCTCCGAATGAAAAATGAATTGTTTGTAACGTTTCGTTATAACAGCATTTTGTATTCCCCCCAACTATGATTGGTGGAGTCATCAATTTTGAATGTTAACTATGTATATTTTTTATTAAGGTAATAAAAAATTATGGTGAAATAACTTTTTTTCCTCTTGGACTAAGAGTAGATCACTGGTGTTCGTGGTTGCATAATCATCTAGTCATCCACCGTGCACTAAGTTAGTCGCGTGTCGGTATCTATAGAGTTGAAACTGGGGCGTTTTTATATTTCGACTAAATTAATACGACTCCAAACTCATAGAAGCAGTTTCACTACACCAACATTATAACGTTAACTTTAGAAAACGTTTATTAAAGAAGATCGATCACGAAATTATAGTTCAATCAATTTTATAACTTTGGTTATTTAGAAAAATAGGTTATCAACTTCAATTATTAGGTTATTTTATATTTTAGGGGCTTGACAGCATGAAAAACATCTTAAACTTTTTTTGGATGAAATTTATATTTATTTTATATTTTTATTATCTAGTTCAAGACTATTAGTTTTATTATTAATGATAAAACTTATCCAAATAGTCTCAACCCTCTTTTTTAAAACGAATTACATGTCTCTGGACTATCCAGCCATCATCAAGGACAATACAACAAATGAAGTTTGTTATTGAAATTTTTATTATGACTTATTATTAACATTAAACTAGTTTTATTAGAAATTATCTAGATAGTTGAAACAATGAACATGTAAGCAATATATTTTAATAAAGAAGGTTGAGACTATTTGGATATTTTTTATCGTTATTAATTAAATTTATTTGTACTGCAATGTTTTTAACTGAAATGAAGTAATCTACAGGAATACTATTTTTTTATATTCTTCTCAGTTATTATAATCATTGTTGTTATTGCCACTCCGTGCCCTCCTCACTGCTCCCAATATGGAGAAAAACAGTATACAGGGTGCTTCAGAGTTAAGTGACCAGACTGAACATATGAACTAAGGACCTCAAAACATGAAAAAAATGTCCACTGAAGGTATGTACGCAAACGCTTTGTTTGGGAGTTATTCTAAAGATATCTAAAGATTTTCATAGTTATTTATTATTTACGTTATACAAAATAAATATGGGTGCCGGATGGGTGGGGGAAATGAACTGGCGGACATTGCAGCTAAACAAGCACTTGCTCTTCCAGGTCAGGGCGCGGCCATTCTGACACCACAAGAAATAAGTCTTCCAATGAAAAATGAGATATCATCTAGTTGGCAAGCCATGTGGGATGATAGCCCGCCAAGCAAATTAAAAACTATAAAAAAAAAACCGCTAAACCATGGACCACATCAAACCGTTCCAATCGCAGGGAGGAGGTAGCTATTGCCAGATTGAGAATAGGTCATACGAGTTTAACTCATAGATATCTGATCAGTAAGCAGCCACCGCCAAAATGTCAATACTGCAACAGTGTATTATCGATCAGTCACATATTTGAGAAATGTCATTTTTATTCTGCGAACTTAAGTTTATTGGGAGTAGGACCGAGTGTATCGGATGCTCTGAATGATGACCAGAAGAACGTGGAAATACTCGTAGTTTTCTTAAAAAGGAATGACCTTTTGAATAAGATTTAAACCAGAAAATCTGTTACACGTAATAAAAAATACCAAAAGAAGTAATTATTTAAATTTTTTTTTCGAAATTATTTAAAGAGAGAAATAAAGTGAAATAGAATTATAAATATAAATGAAACAGAATTATAAAGCACGAAACATGGGCGTTGATGACCTCAAGGTTTTACGCCCTAAAGCCCTAGACAACAACAACAACAATAAATAAAACCTATTTATTTGTTCTAACTACTTTATTAATTAAATGTAAACATTAAGATTCATATTAAATGTTGTTCGAATTGAAGGTATGTCCGCAAACGCTTTGTTTAGGAGATGGCATAGGCAGAAGACTAATTAATATAGTCTTTTATCCCTAACTGTATAAAAAGTATTGGCAACATAAGTATTAATACTATTTGGAATTAGCATTGGGAACTGTCAATAAGTCTATGCAAGGCCGGTCAGTGATCTTAATCTTACGAAGGAGAGTAATTGAATCTTGTGAAACAATAACACATTTACAGTGCCGTTCTGCCACTGCTGTTGATGAGAGATGCCGAGCCTATCTAATGCACAAGGAAAACACTTTGAACAACATTTAATACGAATTTAATGTTTAAGCTTAATTAATAAAGTAGTTGGAAAAAATAAATACGTTTTATTTATTTCATATAACCTAAATAATTCATAACAATGAAAATGTTTAGGTGTGAATATCTCCTAAACAAAGCATTTGTGGAAATACCTTCAGAGGAATTATTTTCTTCTTTTGAGGTCCTAAATTCATATTTTCAGTTTGGCCACCTTACCTTGAAACACCCTGTATAGTTGTATAGTAGAAGGAAAAATAACTAAAAATACAGTTTTCGTAATAAAAAGAAGGAACAGATGAAGAAAGAGGAATAGGGAAAATAGCCAGAGAAAAAACAATGGTTTAATTAGGTTTAGATTACAGCCCCCCTAGTTTTGAATAAAGTTATGTGTGTATAATAATTTTAATTAAAATTATATCCAAATTGTGATTCATTACGTTGCATCTACTGTTAGGATATATAATATTTCATATTTTAATAGTTTTAAATATTATTTCGAAGTAATATAAATTACAATATTTGTTTGAATGAATTTAGTATCCTATGCTCTCGAAAGTGGACAAAGTTTCACCACTATTCATCATGGCGATAATCCGCCCTTCAACTGAAGTAATTAAGGGATAATCTCCTGTTCTCTTCGAGGATTATTTGTCGAGCATTTAATAAATAAATTTTGTGGATTTTAAACAAAAAGGTTTTCATATATAATTTTATCCAAAAAATTAAAGTGAAAATGTGTCGAATTATGTATACCAATATCTTGTGATGGCAGTACCCATAAAACGAGGTATTAACGGAGTTGAATTATAAGTTTGTTCCAAATTAGGTTAGAACTTCTAGTGAATGACATAATTTCTGAGTTTGGGGAGTTTGGAATAGCATTCGTTAGGGTAAGAGCTAACTTTGCGACCACATACACCTTCAGCTTCTAACTTGTGCTATTTGCTATGGTGATCTAACCGCTGATAAACCTGAATTTTCTATGCCTTTTACTGTAGCATCGTCCTTAACCTTACTGCTCCCCCCCCCCTGCTTGTTTGACTTACTGCTGCTTTGAAAATTCGTAACATGAACTTTTTTTTCATTTAAAAACAGTACATTACTTTAAAAATGTCTTTTTTTTCACTTAACCGCCTCAAAGTGTATAACGTCAGTCCAATTCGACAAAAAGTAAAATCCGCAAAATTTTTATCCAGTGTAAACTAGAAACATGGGGAAATGGTGATCTGCAGCAAATTCAGATTTATTGCTTCCGAGTATTTTTTATTGAAACATTACTAATAAAGGCTTAGTAAACCAGAGGGGGTTCGATCCCTTTAACACCAATCGTTATATAAAACCAGTCTTGATGCAATCCTTCAACCTACGTTCGGTCTACCCATCGCACGTTTACCCGTCACATAAGTGTTTATTAACTTTTCAAGGATACGTTAGTTACTAAACCCAACAATAATAATAATATTAAAGGCTTAGCGAAAATGAAGGTTCGATACCAATACCACCAATCGTTATATAACAGAGTTGGGCAAACATTATTCGATTGACAAGAGGCGAATACTTTTTTATTCGAAGTTTTTATTCGATTGACGAGAGACGAATACTTTTTTATTCGAATAAAAATACGACTAAACAATCCGAATAATTTTATATTCGAATATTTAAAATACTATTTCAATCGAATAAAAAATTAGTCGAATGAAAAATTATTCGAATATTTTTTTTTTTAATTCACCTATTTTTTCAACCACCTTCAATTTCTAATGTATGAGGTCCTATTTCACATATTCAGATGAGTACAAAATGAATATGCTATCGATTTTTAAATTTTTTTTTATTTCTAACATATAGGGGCCAATTTTTATGTTTTCGGATATGCAGAATATGAAAATGCTATCGATTTTAAGATCTCGTATCGATTTATTTTAACTTTCTTGATCCCGAACATGTTAGGGTCACTTTATATGTTTTGAGATATGTAGAATATGAAAATACTATAGATTTTAAGATCGCGTATCGATTTAGTTTAGCTAAGATAAGAAATCTTCATATCTCAAAACACAAGGAGGCCCTAACATGTTAGAAACCAGAAACGTTAAAATAAATCGATAATATTTTCATATTATACCTATCTCAAAACTTAAAGGGACCCTAACATGTTGCTAATCAAGAAGTTCAAATAAATCGATAGGCAATCTTAAAATCGATAGCATTTTCTTATTCTACATATCTCAACATATATAAAGAGACACTAACATGTTAGAAATCCAGAAAGTTAAAATTAATCGATACGTGGTCTTAAAAT
>NW_027108519.1:323410-331307 GCF_000696795.3 Halyomorpha halys
ATCATATGTTTTTGTACGAATAATTGATTATTCGACTAGAAAATTCACGAATAAAAAAGTATTCGTCTCTCGGTATTCGAATAATATTTGCCCAACTCTGATATATAAGAACCAGCCTTGATGCAATCCTCCAACCTAAGTTTAGTCTACCCATCAGACGTTTACCCCCCAGAACAGTGTTTATTAACTTTTTAGGGATACGATAGTTACTAAACCCAACAATAAAGGCTTAGCGAGCCCATAGATTCGATGCCGATACCACTAATCGTTCTCTATACACACCTGTCCAGTGACATCCTTCCAAACCCTAATCTACTAACTCAGGTTTAACGTAATTTTCCTTTCTACGTTTCGGTCTACCCCTCGAAAGTTAGCCCGTCGATTCAGTGTTAATTAACATTTTAGGGGTCTGTTCGTTATTAAGTCCCACAACCTTACACGGCCATCTTATTAACCGCAATGCTATAACCTGAATTATATTTACCGGGTGCAGTTCCCTCAATTAAGCCTTCTAAATTCTCCCGCTAACTCATCCTTTTTCGGTCCGAATGTTGTACGTAATAAATTATTTTCAAAAACCTTAAGACGCTGTTCCTCCCTTAGTGTAATAGGCCACGTTTCGCATCCATAAATTCTAAACCATATTCCTGAATATTATAATATATTAATATTATTCGCCACAATGCTATCACATGAATTTATCTCGTGTGTTGCCGTAATTCAGCGTTGTACTAGGTATACTAACCAAAATATTTACATATGTTATGTTAAAATACATGTGTACACTGTAAACGTACAATAATAATAATTGAATTATCAACAATAGTATTCAATTTTCATTAAAATACAAATAATGCTATTAGATTTTAACTGAGTTATTCTTTATAAAAATATATTTCTAGGTATATATGTATAAGTTTAAAACTAACAATTTATCCTAAGCCAAGCGTCTACAAATGACTGTTGGAACATCGTATATCAAATATCGATCTGTCAATAACTATGCCGGTTAAATAAAATGATTGATTGGAATATTTGTATCTGAACCAAGAGATCGTTAGCACCATGAGGGTATATTTGTCATGCAACATGAGCGCTAAGAGAAGCAGCGTTTGGCTCAATGACCCTTACTTTGTTTAGAATTTGTATTACAACAACTTCCTCAGATCAATATAAAAAGATAAAATATAGCTAGCCCATTTCAGTTTCAAAATAGCTTATGAAAAATACTGTATATAATCAAGTCACAAAATACTGTATATAATCAAGTCACAAAATACCGTATATAATCAAGTCACAAAATACCATACATAATCAAGTCACAAAATACCGTATATAATCAAGCCACAAAATACCGTATATAATCAAGCCACAAAATACCGTATATAATCAAGCCACAAAATACCGTATATAATCAAGTCACAAAATACTGGATATAATCAGGTCACAAAATACTGTATATAACCAAGTATATTAACTTAATTTGTTTTATCAGCTACAATTAAGAACTTTTTTTTTCATTATTTCTTCTTAATAATAATTAATATTCCACATACTTTTATTGGTTTGAGAAGGGCAGAGTCACAGCCTATACGATATGAAAAACTCCAAATCGGTTAACCTATATCCTAAATAATTATTTCTTATAGAAATAGGTCCCGGACAGAATCATCTCAATCTTGTAAAAATAACTTAGTATTTATTAGCTCCTTCTAAAAAAGTTCGAATGTCAATAATGTTGTCTCCACACATCAACCCAATGAAGCCCATCAAAACCATAAGAACAGGCTTGCCATTGTCTTGGTCTACCCTCGGATGTTTAACAATTGGTTCAGTGTTTATTAACATTTTATGAATGGTAAAAGCAGCATTACCTGTCTGGGGATTTTTCAATTTAGATGGCCAGTAGAGGATAATGGCTAGTGACCATAACGTCAATATAACGCGACCTTCAAGTTCAGCTTTAGATTAGCGAGTCGTTTAATCTAACTTAGGGATCGCGTGTCCAGCAGATTATATCACGCACGTTAACCGTTCCCTGTTTATTCACATAGAACAATACGGGTTAGAACTAAAGAATTTGACTACAGGGGTTTGAAAATTTACGTTAAGTATTTAAATCGCTTATTTCTCAAAGGAATATATTCTGAACGGGGATTTTTGATATATTAAAAAAGGAGAAGTAAGCAATTATTTAAAGAATATTTATTGTCCTTTACATGGGCTGAAAGTTCCTTTTGGGTGATAATTTTATAATATTTCAATATTTTTTAGAACCAGGAACATTACTGGTATTGTTTAACATGGTTAAACTGTTTCAGTAAAAAATTATGATTATAGTTTAAACTTACCGTTTTTATGGAACACCTACGAAATAGTTAAAGTAAAGAACGCTATTGAAATTTATTATCCCCAAATAAGTTATTTCGGACCTAGCGGGGGGGGGGGGGGGGAGGATTTTCCTAAAGCAAACCAACCTATAGTATAATGGAAGGGTAAATTTTGTATTTCACGGGACCGCAACTAAATAGAAGTCATCCCGACCTGGCTGGAATCGAACTGGCACCGTTGCAGTAATGAGGTTGCTAAGGTGACGCCTCAACTCCCTCAGCTACAACGACCCCTAGCATTTTTTAACTTGAAGAAGGTCTAAAATTCAGGCCGAAACGTTGGTATAATTAAGTACCACTTATTAGTGTTTTCCACTCCAGACCGCACACTCCAATCACCTTCTGTTCATATTAATCTACGGTCAACAATAAGCACATAATATAAACTCAAACACTCAACTAATACATTGCTGTTTTAAAATAAAACAAAGTTCCAGATAAAAATAAAAGACCACAACACAAGCTCCACTAATCCCTAGCCTGCCGTTAGTTCTATACAACTATTTAATTGGACTATTTAACACCTTATAGTGCCACTCGGCGTTCCAAGGGAGATGACACACTGGTATACATAATCTTTACATATGTTTCATGTATTACGTATGTATGCATTAATAATCTTATTAATACTTTATTTTCATTTTAGGAAGAGTACGATAAAAAAGGCTCTGTAGAATACAAAACTATATTTGAAATAGGGGCTTTAAAAAAAAAAATAAAATAAACACACAATCATAAAAATAATTGATGGTTTCCTTTACCTTAAATTTCAATGTGAAGGTAGGAATATTTATTAGAAATTTTTGTTTATAAATTATAAACTAAAAAGAAGTAACTAAAATTCAAATATATTTTTATCTTATAAATCCAAAATGATTAAATTTATTCATATGAATTACCCTCTCATTTTTTTTCCATATAAAAACGAAAAAAATAATGAATAGCATTATATGGAGATTATAATTGATCGAATGATCAATGTGGAGATCATAATTCATTTGAACTAAACTACGAAACCTCTATAACCTGTCTTTATTGCGGCTATCACTATTGCTGGTATTACAGTACAAGAGCCGGGAAGAAAAAAAGGCAGTTATCTCACCCCAATTTTTTATTACTTTAAAGAAAACTATGTATAATCAGTAGTCAAGATTGATAAGGCTGCCAAGTATAGGTAGGGAATAAAATATTGCAGCTGTTTGAAAACGTTAAAAAAAGTTAATTTTTCTTTCAGAGCTCTATATCTTAAAAACTACCAATAACACAAGAAAACCTAAGAGAACGTCGTATAAATTAGAGCAAATTTGCTAAAATATAAGTCCTAATAGAGCTATTTACGTTCTATAGTTCTCGAGATATAGCTTTTTAAAAAGAAACATTTTATAAGAATGTACTGACAGATTTGTAGTTAGTGAATTTATTTTGAGGAATCTATATCCCAGGAACTATGTAACGTATGTGTCTAGGGGGGATTTAAATTAAAGGGAATTTATTGTACTATAAAGTAGTTTATGACCTTTATCATCGAAGGAATAGTAGTTTTTATGATGTTTGCAAAAATAAATTGATTTACGAAATACTTTATTTCAGAAACCATAAGACGTAGAATTATCTGCCACAACTTAAATTAACGCTAGTTAAATAAACTGTTCATAATCAATAGTTTTTGAAGTATACTTTTTCAAAAAGCAACATTTCATAAAAAATCTACTCAAAAAAGAGTAGTTATTGTTTAATATATATATTAATCTATATCTCAGGAACCATTAGAGGTACAGATGTATAATATCACTCCAATTAATGTAGCTTATAATGTTTATCTTCGAAGGGATAGTAGTTTTTATGGATTTGCATCTGAATATGAACTTTTTTCTGAACTAGAAATCAACTTATTTTAGCAAATATTATGAAATCTACTACTCCTACGAAGATAAACCTCATAAACTACTTAATTAAACTTCATAAACTACTTTATAGTCCATTAACTAGCTTTAATTTGAGTGCTAATAGACATCTGTACATGGTTCCTAAGATAAAGATTTCCCACAATAAATGTACAAACTAATGATTTTTCAGTACAAAAAAAAACCGTAATTCAGAAACTATTGAATCTAAACAGCCCTATTAGGACTCATGTTTTAGAAAATTTATTTTACTTCAAATGATGTTCTATTAGGTTTTCCAGAGTTGTGAGTAGGTTTGACGATATGGAGATCTGAATGAAAAATAACTTTTTTCAACTTTTTGAAACAGCCATAACTTATTCCTCCTACCTATACTTAGCAGACTCATCAATTTTAACTAGCGATTATACATAGTTCTCATTACAGCAATCAGAAATTGAAATAACTACCTTTTTTTCTCCTCTCGCGCTCTTTTATTATTATAGAGCTTTCTGCCCTTAATACATTTTGAAGAAATGTTAATGTTAATCTTTAGAAATGTTATGATCAGGTATTGTGAAAACTGTATAGTCTCAGGCCTGTGTTATTTCTGAGTTATATCAATAGATAATTTATGATTAAAGCTTGGTAATTTTAACGATGACAAAAATTTGTAAATTGGGGGAAGGAATAGATTTCAGTAAACTGAAAAAACCTAATAAATTCAAGATTTATTTTCAGTAGAATTATTTCTTTTCATTAAAAATTACACAATGCTCTGCTATTCTAAGAACAATACTAAAAGGAATTTTTCAAAATTGGTACGTGAAGATAATATTTATAAAACCAAAATAAATTTTTGGACAGGCTGTTGAATACTTTCTCAAAAGCAAGAACTTTTGTCATCAGATGATAAAAAATATATTCTCATCCTAATATTAATAATACAAGGAATACAGAAAAGTACAATTAACAGAGAATAACCCACATCACAAGGTCTTTCTGGATGTGTTTATTTGTAACGTAATAAGGAGCATTAAGGAGTTTACGTAGGATTTTGGATTGTAAGGATTGGATGCGGGAGGAATTCGATGGTTTGGTAGAGCTCCAGAGCTCAATTCCAATTGACTATGTCCAAATTGGTCTGATTATCATAGTGTATAATAATTTTTTGTAGTGAATGGGAAGTTTAGAGCGTTTGTCAAGGTGTAGCAATCGAAATGTACGAGCAGTTTCTTGTCGTTTCAGTTTTGTATGTGGATTCCAAGTAAATCTCTTGTCAAGATGGAGTCCTAAGTATTGAATTTGTTCAACAGACGTTAAATTTATTTTTTTAAGTATCTTTATTGAAATTTACAACTGTATATTACAATAAATTCAGTAAATTTGATCTTGAGTTAAAATGGAGTGTTACAGGCGAGTAGAGCAACTACTCATTGGTAGCTCTCCAATGACATTTTACATTAGGAGGTCTCGTGGCCATCTTCTTTTCAGGTGCCTCGGAGGATTGTCAAGAATGGAAGAGAATACAAGGTTAAAAACTAGGGGGTTTGAGTGGTTAGGGAGTTTATAATGGAAGGAGTGATATCTGGTTGCATATGGAACATTAAGGTCCTTATGTATGATTTTGTTTGTGACAAAGTAAAGAGCATTGAGGATTTTGGATTGTAAGGATTGGATACGAGAGGAATTCGAAGGTTTAGTGAAGCCCCAAAGCTCAACTCCATATATCCAGATTGGCCTTATTACAGACATGTAGATCAGTCTTTTGTAATGCGTTGGACGTTTTGACCGTTTGTCTAGTAAGTGCTGTAATAGTCGAAATCGACGTGCTGTTTCCTATCTTTTCAGTCTTGTGTGAGGATTCCAGGTTAATCGCTTGTCCAAATGTAGTCCAAGGTAGCGGATCTGTTCGACATGGGTAAGAGTAACATCATTAAATGAAACTGTATGGCTGTCAGTAGGTTTACGACGAAGGGTAAATTTATTTTTAAATTCCATTTTTAAGGAGAAAAAAAAAGGCAGGTTTGACACCGCGATGGTAACTCAATAGTTGACAACGGCAATCGATTGCTGACAATCATCAGATATTACATTTCTCTCCTGCGGGTGGGCCTTAACGATCCCGGCGAAGTTATTTTTCAAGCAATAATAAATTCACTCTAATAGATTATTTCGTAGCATTAGCAGGTTTTAGAATTTATTCATTATATACACAAAAAAAAATGCATTTGTCACAAAGAAGTGCATAAAACAAGAACAAAAACTGCAGTGACAGCCATAATCCAATTAGCTCACCCCTTAAAGCAACCACTTCGCTAACAATGCGGTCCGAATAAATTATTTCTATTTTTATTACAAAAGAATAATTAAGAAAGATGAAGATAATTCTGTATTTTATTGAGATTGTAATTACCTTGAAACCAAATACGTCATTGGTATTCTTAAACCTCTGAGAGCAGTCCTATTTATTATCGATTACTGCATCAGCTCGATGCTTTTCTGGAATAGAGTCTCATCTTACATAATGCCACGTTTAGAGAATAAGCATAAGTACACTTTTGTTTTCAAATAGTCACGTTAAACTTTATTCAATTGTTCTACTATTATTATTTTAATCTTGGAAGATTAAAATAAATCCCACGAATTCCATCAAATCACCTTTACTCTTGGTCGTAAACATACCGACTGTCCAAAAGTTTCCTTTAACAATGTTGCTCTTACCCCTATAGAACAGATCCTCTGGCTTGGACTACATCTGGAAAACGACTAACCTGGAATCCTCACACAAGACTGAAAAGAAGGGAACTACACGTCGATTTCGACTATTACAGCACTTACTAGACAAACGGTCTAAACTACCAATTTATTACAAAAGACTGATCTACATGATTGTAATAAGGCCAATCTGGGCATATGGAGTTGAGCTTTGGAGCTCCACTAAACCTTAAGAATTCCTCTCGTAAGCAATGCTTACAATCAAAAATCCTTCGTAAAATTCTTAATGCTCCTCACATTTTCACAATACATAAAATAAAATCATACATCTCTAACCATCCAAACCCACTAGTTTCTAACCTTGCTTCCTCTCCCATTTCTGAAAATCCTTCGAGGCGCCTGTAAAGAAGATGGCCACGAGACCTGATAATGTAAAACGTCATTAGAGTACTATCAATTGGTTGTTTCTCTACAGGCCTGAATCACTTTATTATAACTGAAATCAAATTTACTAAATTTATTATAATGTACAATTGAAAATAGCAATAAATAAACATATATACTTTACCCATTTTTCAAGGTTCGCCGGCTTTTAAGAAACATCTTTGTTATTATTAATTAACCAAGCTATATTTTTATTGTAAATTATAAAATATTTAAATAAAAGTTGAAAAAGAACACAAAAATTACAATAAAAGAATAAAAAATATAATATATCTAATTAAAGAAAAAAAAAAACATAAAAATGTTCAGACTATTACAGGATGAATAGTAAAAGTTCAGGATATGATTGATATTCATTCGTTCAAAATCTTGCTCTGTTCTTTTGACAAAGGAAGGATATTTGAGTAGGCTCGTCATAATATTCTTTGAGGTTCACAATTGTTTTACGAAAAGTAGTAGTGC
>NW_027108519.1:331357-345732 GCF_000696795.3 Halyomorpha halys
AGGTTCACAATTGTTTTACGAAAAGTAGTAGTGCAATTACACTTTATCTCTTATATATATTTTTTTCTAAATATGAGTTTTTATAAAAACACAAATTGATTTTGTACAATTTATATAGTGCGTACTGGTGTATGCAGATTTACCATAAATTTATTTTTTCACTGATCAGCACAATTATCACTGTAAAATATGATATAATTCATAAACAATGATAAATTGTTGCCTTTACTCTTTTATGAATCTCCATCTTTACCAATCTCATTTACCCCACGATCTGCTTTGTCTTTCTGCCACTTAGTCACAGTTTACGAAAAACTGCTTCCAACTTTTCGCAAAGCAAACTGTGTCACTATTCCAAAAAAAGTCTTGACAATGAAACAAATAAACGTATGCCGTTGTTCAAGACTTCAGTTTACTACCGGCACATCTTTTCTCCGGTTGAAAATTATAGAAAATGAAGATGTGCCACTTATGTGACTATCTTTGTAACAGGTCACGCAAAACATCCCAAAAACACTTTTTTATTTTGAGTTGTGCAACTATAAAATAAAAGCAACACAGCTATATATTTTATAAACCAGTAATTCATTTTTAGCTTATTTTTAAAAATGAGACTCAGTTTGATATTTATGTATTTTTTTAATAACAAATGCTTATTATTCGTCGAAAAAAAAAATATAAATAGAACATAGCGGTAATTATTTCATAAACTGATGTAAAAGTAACATATATGTATGTTTCTGAACATTACATAATAGCATGATTATATTTTTTATTAACTTTCTGATATGCCTGTTTTAAATATGATTTTAGAATAAAAATGTTTGATTTTGTTCTTTTATTATTAACTTTGTCCATTTCTTCACTTATCTTTATTTAATAAAATAGGTTGAAGAACGAAACAAGTATTGGTTCAAACATAAATTGTTTGAAGCCGAAATTGTTTATTGGAAATTCATATGAAGTTATAGGTTAAGTTTTATTTTAATTTTATATGTTATGATATTTATTTTTTATCATAATTATCATTATTAAAGTCATATTTTAATAAAGTGTCTTGTAGCTGTTTAGTGTGTCTTACAAATACAAGAAGAATAAATACATGGGGAGAAGAAAAAATCGGGGTTCTCCTACAAGAGTCGTGTAAAACATCTATAATAAGTAATATCAGGATATTTTTTGTAGGATAATTTATATTTATACCGGTATGCTATTTCTAATAGTATAAAAAATGTTTTGTAGGTTTGTACAGCTTAGTCAAGAACGGATCATTAAAATGTAAATAAACACTGAACCAATGGGTACGTCCAAAGGGTTAGACCGAAATATAGATGGGAGCATCGCGTTAAAACTGAGTTAGTAGATTTTGGTTTGTAGGGGCATCACTGGAAAGATGTATGTAGAGAACGATTGATGGTATCGGCATCGAATCTTCGGGTTCACTAATCATTTATTATTATTACTATGATGATGTTTATGATAAGAAATAATATATTGTTTCCATTAATTCATATGTTATTATTATTGATAAAAATTAAAATACATGAAATATTGAGCAGGAGTGAGCCTGTATTTTGCCCTGAGTCTAATCTCAGCAGCAACGGGCCTGTTTCAAGTTGTCATCTGTTGCACTAAGCTCTTTGTATATAATTATAATTATGAAATTCCAGATTTTCCAAACATATGAAGAAAGGTGATAGATAAAGAATAAAAAAGGAATGAGATGGTTTCGTAGATACCAAAAACTCAGTTCCATACGTCAGAAGAGACTTTATTGCGGAATCAAGGAGCAGTTTCTAATCCTTTCAGTATTGTATGAGGATAACCGACACTTTATTCAGCTCATTCTATTTCAGAACAAAATTTATTACACAGATTAAAAAGAAAGGGATATTGGAACCAAAAGCGTCTTGCAATTTCTCTCGAGAAATTGAGAAACGGTCTTTTGGTCAGGTCATAGACTTAAAACGTTTTAAGCAGTAATGAAACCACAAGTTTAAAATAGTTTTAATGAAGAGGTCCAGCCATAACGTAGACTAGATGATAACAGGGATGATGCCTATTTATGGGAGTTGAAAGGAACCAAAGGAGGGACATCAAATAGTTGAAGTACATGACACCGGCTATAAACCTGGATGGGTTTTCATATTCCATTAATATGAACAGTCAGACTATCTTGTGCCTATATGGACAGCTTCAGCATTGAAAGTCTAATTAACTTTCAGAAAACGTGTTTCAAAGGAAGAAAGCACTCTTTTTTTATGAAAAAACTAACAGGATATACATTAATTTTTAAATCTATACTTCTAATTTAGAGCAGCATAGACGGAAGTATTAATTTCGTCTGAGGCGTTGTATTTCAAAACCAGCCAACTTCATTTTCTAACTATTACTTTTTTTTAATAAACAGTTTCGGTTCTAGATTATCGCTAGATGAAAGAATTTCTTCTTAAAAGGTTTTTTTTTTTTTAATACTTGGCAAAGAGTGCACTCGCGGCTACAGAGGGCCTATTGTTCACCGTCCCTTCTCTGCTCAAAGCAGGTCAGTTGTCTTTGCGAATCTGAATATTGTATACGGATCAATCGTCTCGCAAAGTTTAGGGTCTAAAATGCGATCCTTCCCAAAGGTGAGAAATCGTATCCTTGCTAATACATCACATTTACTGACGATGTGGTAAGCAATCTCATTATCCTTTCTCCAGAACCTGCAAATTGGTGACTCTATCTGTCCCATTTTATAGAAATGTTTATTCAACTGACAGTGTCCTGGGGGTGTGTGTTGCTTCTTTTCGGGCAGGCTTCCTTTAGGAACAACTTTGACTGATCTAGTCCTCTGACGTTTCTCCAAAATAACCCAGTAAATTTAAAACAATAAACATTGCCCTCAGCAATCATTTTGATATGCCTCTTTGCATGGCTGAGACTAATCCCACATATAGTGTGAAGGGGCTCAGAACAGTCAGTCTCAGACCCTTTCCTAGCAAGGTAGTTCGCTCGCTCATTACCTTTAACGCCTTTGTGTCAAGACACCCAATCTACCCGCACTTTGTTGGCCAAGGAAAGAGAGTTTAAATTAATCTAACACTTTTCCATCAATTTAGGGCGGGCTACGTAACTACCCACCGCATATATGGCTGCCTGACTATTCGTTAAAATCGTAATTAGCCTATTCTTCGTACTCTCTTAAAACAAAAAAAATTATAATGATACTCTATGATCTCATTGATAATCTAGTACCAAATGAGTTTATTAAATAACTATAATGTTTAAAAATATACTTTTTACTCCAAGTACTCCGGTATACAATGGCAACTGCTGATCATGGTATCACATCACTAGGAATTGTTATCATAACGTTCATGATTTAGACTAGTTCTATATTGCACAAAATTGTTTGTTTTTAGGTTGCTGGACGAATGTGCTAATTTTTTATGATTAAATATGAAATAATTGTTTGAATTATAATTTTGCAGCGATTCATGAAACATTCAAATAAATAATAATGTCACAAACTGACAATTAATATCCAGTTAAATGAATCATGATACAAGCCTATAGCCGCGATCTACGGGGAACTAAACAGTTTCAGAATTCAAAATAGTTTTATTGATATTTATAACTGTATTAGAAATATATATACCAAGTAAATTTGATGTTAGTTATACAATCATTGATAGTAATCCAATAACATTTCTATAGGAGAAGGTCTCGAGGCCATCTTCTACTCTGATACCTTGGAGGATTATCATGTAGGAAGTCAAGTTAGAAAAAGTGGGTTTGAGTAGTTAGGAAGTTTATCATGAGAGGATGGGTATCTTGTTCTGGCCCTATCTGCTCCATATGGAGCATTGAGGTCCTCATGGATGACTTGATTTGTGATAAAGTAAGGAGCTTTAAGGATTTTGGATTATAAGGATTGGATACGAGAGCAATTCGATGGTTTAGTGGAGCCCAAAGCTCAACTCCATCTAGATAGGCCTTATTATAGTAATATAAATGAGCCTTAGTAATTAGTAGGAAGTTTAGACAGTTTGCCAAGTAAGTAGTCGGAATCGACGAGCAGTTTCCTGTTTTGTATGAGGGTTACAAGTCAGCTGTTTTTCGAGATGCAGTCCTAAGTAACGGATCTGTTCGACAGGAATAAGAGGAGTGTTATTAAGGACACTATGGGGCAAGAAGTCTTGGGTTTACGACGAAGTGTAAATGTGAAATTAAAGGATTCGGGATACAATGAAAGGGACATTATTTACTGATAATAGACATTTATCATCGGTATGCGTGGTGAAGATAGTGTTAGGATAGGTTGGGTTGTTAGCTGTATAAAGGGTAGAACCAAGAATACTACCTTGAGGTACACCAGTAAGCTGAGGAAAGAGGGATGAGTAAACGCTGTTGTGATTTACATTAAATAATCTGTGGGAGAGATAAGAACGGATAGTGAGGAAGTATGTAGGGGGCAGGGATTTACGGATCTTGTATAACAGTCTGGGGTGCCAGAATCAATCCAGTTATTGGAAAGTCATATCCAATTATTGGAGTTTAATACTGGAATTTTATATTTCAAATGCTCCTTTTTACATATCGGATAGGTTAATTATCTTAAAACTTAAATTTGATGTAGTTTTAAAAGGCAGTTTAAAACTGAGTTTTACCGTTATCATAATCGATAAAAAAAATTATTTGATATTGTTAGCTTCCAGTTAGCTCTTAAATTATGGACAAAATTGTAGTTTTTTAGTCAAAAGTATTTTATTTTTTTATGTACGGTTGGATAAATGTAAAGAGTATTTAGCTAATTTAACATAATTCAAACAAGGTGGGATAAGCTTTCCAAGTAAATATTAATATCATAAATTAAATAACAAAGTTGATTTTCATATCATTTAAGTAGGTGTTTTGTGTTCAATTTTAAACATTTTGGATTTTTTAATAAGGTGTTTACCGCAAATTGAGCATTTGTTGGTCAGCAAAAAATACAAAAATAAACCAAAACTTACTTATTTGTGCCGACGTTTCGACCTGAATTTCAGGCTTTCATCTAGGCTGAAAGAAACAAAAAAAAGGATAACTACCTTAACTGAGAGCAGTTAACAGTAAAAAATAAACAAACAAACCCTGAAATATATAAACAATAAATTAAGTAGATAGTAGTTTATTGATAACAATAAATCTGATTCTTACCTCTATAATATTATATTTCATCTTCTATTGTAATCAATCAGCTACTATAGAAGTTGATAGTAGTTGATAGATAACAATAGAAGTTGTCAATCAACTACTATCTACTCCTATAATTATCAATCAACTACTAAACACTTAAATTATTATGTATATTTCCAAGTTTGTTTCTTAGTGATCAGATGCAGTCCTAAGTAACGGATCTGTTCGACAGGAATAAGAGGAGTGTTATTAAGGACACTATGGGGCAGGAAGTCTTGGGTTTACGACGAAGTGTAATTATGATTTGGTATAATTTATTTTTATACCTCCAGTTTTGACAACATTCTTCAAGGGTGTTGATGTGAAATTAGAGGATTGGATTGCCCAATGGTGATTTGGGCTTTTACTGCATGACTAAGCACTTTTATTTATTTATTATTTTTTTTTTTTTTTTGATGCAGGAAAATTCGGCCTCAATTGATGATCTACAAAGCGGAGTAATAAATGAAAGTTATATAATTCTGTAGTTTTGTAATCCAATATATGGAAGGATTGAGGAATCCATGTATTTTGATTTTTGCCGAAAATGTATTGAAGAGACAGGAGAGGATGAGATCCGAAGCCGGGAGGTAATGCCATTATTCGGTTCACTGATCACTTTCAGCCAGCGCTCAGGTTAAAATCTTTTCTCTCTATTCCGTCGAAAGCGTGGCATAGTCTCTCCAGGTGAAGGGTTAAAGTTTAAAAGGGTTTAAAAATTTAATTAATCAAGTGTTTAATAGAATATTATTGCAAATAAATGCATGAAAAAGATATACAGAGTCGGTATTGTACACCATACTCCTAGACAGAAAAATATAAGCTTTATAATAGGGCACCCATAGCTTATTGGTTAAGACACAGTCTTACCATTTTGATGTCTATTGGTGGTGCCGGTTCGAATCCGGCCTGCGAATTCTTAAATAATACCTTTATCATATATGGTGATTTAATAATTCCTGGAATAATGTTTTTATCATATATGGTAACTTAATAATTTCAGGAATAATACCTTTATCATATATGGTAGCTTAATAATTCCAGGAATAATATCTTAAATATTTAATAATTTCAGGAATAATACCTTTATCATATATGGTAACTTAATAATTCCAGGAATAATAATTAATTAATGTAAAAATAATATACTGGGGAAACATATATTATTTTGTAAAAATAATATATTAATTTATAGGAACTTAATAAAGTTTATATCACTGGAATAATATCATATACGATAATTTAATAATTCCAAGAATAATGTCTTTATCACATATGGTAACTTACTAATTCCCGGAATAATGTCTTTATCATTTAGGGTAACTTAATAATTCCAGGAATAATACCTTTATCATATATGGTTATTTAATAATTCCTGGTATAATGTTTTTATCATATATAGTAACTTAATAATTCCTGGAATAATATCTTAAATCTTCTATAATTTCATAAATAATAAATACCTTTATCATATATGGTAATTTAATAATTCCTGGAATAATGTTTTTATCATATATGGTAACTTAATAATTTCAGGAATAATACCTTGACGTTGACTTTTTTCATTGAGTGGCGGTCCCACAAAATGAAGAACTTCGACCCCCAACCAAGGTTAGGCAGTATATGACTGAACGTTTTTTTATTTTTATCCTTTTTTTTTTAAAATATGTAAGACATAAACCAACGTTTCGGAGTACTCCTTCATCTTTAGGGTTCTCTTGTACATTAATTTTTTTCTGTATTACAAAATCCGCACAGCTCACTGTTTCAAATCACCATACAATTTTGTGACATAGATAGGTAGTTTTAGTGGTATTCCTTTTATTTTCATTAATTGTTTTTAAAAATGACAAGGGAAAATAAAACTGCATAGGATTGAAACAAGGAGCTGCGTGAATGATTTTATGATATAGAAAACTTTTTCTGAACAAGTCCTCAAGACAGAGGAGTATTCTGACACTCTAGTTTATTTCGTACATTTTTCTTTTTTTTTTAAAAAAGGAGCTAAATAGAAATTGTAAAGTTTATGTTGATATTAAAAAATATATAGAAAGTAGGAATCACTACAGATTTAGATTTTTTAAATACAAATATTAAAAAAACTTCAGAATTTCTACACAAGCAGCATATATTTACAAAGTCCAAACTTTACAGTCAAAAATATTTTTAGGCAATGATTTACTCCTATTCTTCGTATAGCAACGCATAAATATCAAATACAGCAACTTCCACTCCCCAATCGTTCCAATCGACTAGTTATTTATAAATGTTTCCCCTACACCAAGAAGTATAAATCACACAGTGCGCTCTATCAATGTGATTTTGAAACATCAGCATTCATTCTTAAATTGAGATTTTTTCTTTTTTTTTTTTTTAGCAGAAACTGATTTAAATTTATTCAATGGTGGGGTTTTCTCCAATAGGTAGACGTACTTGGGCAAATGAAAATGTTGCAATGATTAGTGGTTCTATTATTGAAAACGTAGAATTTAGGAATGGTTTGATGATTCGACTATCCATACAGAAGATGATTCGCTTAATCTAGCTTGGGTTTTCGGAGTAAACACGGAAGGTCGCATATTGGAGAATGTAGGAGTGGGAAAATCGATAAGAAGAGTTCTGAGTAAAGATATACTGTGTCCACATCTTCTAGTTGGGGTAAGTCCATCTCTCCCCTACTCGCTAATTCTCTGTAAATAACGTTAATGCTTCATCGATTCCGCCTCCTATCGATCGTTTTGTTTGCCAGGCCAAAGTCCGATAGCAAAGGAAATAGCGCCCGTTACCAGATGAAATAATAACAACGAAAATAAAAACAGCTGCACGACATTGCTGATAGAGAGCGGATTTTCGTACAATAAAAACCTAAAAACATGCAGTGAAAAACCCAAAGTGCAAAATCGTGCAGTAAAAGCTCAAAACATCCAATTCCTGCAATAATAAACTCCATAAGCCTTAATAAAATAAAATAAAAATTTGTGACTGTGACTAATCAGGCAGTCTACTTGACATTGGCCTAATTTTTAATTACTTTTATGAAAACTATGTATAATTACTAGTCAAAATTGATGAGTCTGCCAGTGGGAATAAAAAGTGGCGGCTGTTTCAAAACGTTTAAAAAAAAAATTTTCTTTTGAAACTCCATATCGTTAAAACTACCTACAACACTAGAAAACCAAATAAAACATCTTTTAAAGTAGAGTAAATATACTAAAACATGAGCCCTAATAGGGCTATTTAGGTTTAATAGTTCCTGAATCACGTTTTTGGACTGAAAAATCAGTAATTAGTGCATTTACTGTGGGAAATCTATATCTCAGGAACCATGAGATGTAAAGATGTCTATTAGCACTCAAATTAAAGCTAGTTTAATGAGCTATAAAATAGTGTATATGTTTATCTCAGTAGGAGTAGTAGATTTCATGATATTTGCTAAAATAAGTAGATTTCTACTTGTTCAGACAAAAATTCATATTCATATGCAAATATCATAAAAAGTACTGACTCTTTGAAGATAAACATTATAACCTACTTTATAAAACATTCAACTAGATTTAATGTGAGTGCTGGCAGTCATCTGTGCGTCTAATGCTAATGGTTCCTGAAATATATTTTTTATAAGCCAAAAGTTTTGTCTGAACAACAACTAGAAATCAACAATTTGTGAATTTATTTTGGCAAACTTCATGAAAACTACTACTCCTACAAAGATAAAAGTCCTAGACTACTGTATAGAACAATAAACTGGCTTTAATGTGGCTTTAATATGAAGCTCTGAATGAAAAATAATTTTTTTTAACGTTTTGATATAGCCACCATTTTTTATTACCCCTAACTATATTTGGCAAACTCATCAATTATGACTAGTTATTATATATAGTTTTCATTAATGTAATCAAAAATTGGGATTTACTAAGTGACTTTTTTTCCACCAGGATCTTGTACTATAAGGGCCGAAACGTAGGAAAAGGAAATAAACTTGGTTTGAATGGATCAAATGGATCATTTGAATTTGTGTTGTTATAAAAATTAACCACTCAAATAATTAATAAAAATACATTAAATTAGAAAAATAATTGTGAACTGGGATCCAAGATGACAATTTTCAAGACAGCCTATAAAGAAATAAAACAAAAAATTATAACTGTTACTAATCAATAATGAGGTTGTCTCCTTGATAATGGCCTAAGGGCCGAAACGTTGTGGAATTAAAATAAAATTTGAGAGTAAATTGCATCATTTGATGTTGTGTTGTTATTAAAATTAACCACTCTCAAATAATTAATAAAAATTTGAAAACTAAACTTTATTGTTTAATTTATAATATTAATACATGAAAAGCTTACTTAACCTTGTTGGAATTCAATTTTTGAAATGCTTCACTGCAGAGTTGGGAAAGATTTGGTGTAACTAAAATTGGCTGTAGTTTTAGTTGCTCTAATTTTTCAATAACCCCTCTCTCTCCTCTCCCCTCCACTAAATGTCACAAATAGAAATAAAAAGTTCTTAACTAACAAATATTCAATTGGAGAAAAAATAAAATAAACAAGTAGGGAACCGAGGTAGTTAACGAAAACCTGAAAAGCAGTAGTTCTCATAATGGCCACAAGTTGCGCTACTTATGGCTCCTATTTTTCACAAGGACCAGAGAAGTCATTTGACCAATAATTATAAATAGTTTTCATTAAAGTAATCAAAAATTGAACTGCATTTCTCTTCTATTTGGCTCTTGTACAGTATGTAGAGAGCGATTGGTGGTACCGGCATCGAACCTTCGGGATCGCGAAACCTTTATTATTATTCATCTTAATACACTAATTGTTACTTAAATCAAATTTGGAAAAGTGACCATTTCAGTACCGGCTATTTTTGTTATATGGCAGTGAGGTTGTAGTCACACTTGTGAAATGAAGTTTTTGTTAAGGGAGGAATAATCTAATTAAATATCCTAAAATTGCGTTTATATCTATAGCATTCGGTTAACCCTATAAAGTCGAAAGGAATAACTATTAATTGAGGATGTTATTATGATAATTTGAGTTAAAAAACATTACATTGTTACTATTTAAAATTAATCTATGATTAGAAACAAAGTACATACTTAAGGAATCATTAGAAAAATAGAGTAAATCACAGAATTTGGATTTATACTATCTGAAGTTGTTAAGTGTTGAAAAAAAATAATGATTTCATATCTATTTTGTCACGACTAAGCAAAGATATTTAATGCAATATAAATACGCTTATTTGTCTTAATATACAATAATTATAATATCACTCTTAATTTTTACAAGATAAAAATGGTAATAATGTATGAAGCCATTACCTGTACTCTTCACTGAGACTCAGTAACATGTCTTCCCGCTAATATCAGTGTACGACTAAAACTAAAACAAACTTTTTTTTAAGTTTAGATATTCAAGGAGATACTTCTATACGAAAGAACGGTTACTAGATGAGATTTCCTTATAAACAGTTGTTTTTATCTACGACAGCGTTATAATTAAACTGTAATTAAGTAAACTGTAACTGTAATTTATTGTTACTGATAATATTTTACAAAGGTTCATTACGGCCCGGGTCTATACAAGCATCAACGCTAACTAGATCTTGTACTAATCGAAATATGATAATCGATCTCATTTATTATTTCGGATTATAATTTGTCTTAGGAATAATTTTTGCCAACAAAAACTGTATTTAGCGCTATTACATCAATTAATTTTAAAATCAAGTTATACTGTATGAGCTAATATCATTACGTTAAAATAAAAAATAAATTAAATCAAAATTTCATATCAATCAATCTTAGATCGGTAGGTACTTTTTACTCTTGTTGCTATGTACTATATAAATGATATATTTAATGAAGAACTAATACTGTTTTATTTTTATTTTTATCAAGATAATTCCTCTATTAAGTTTTCCATTATATTAATCGTTCCTAATTATATTTTATATAATATTATATGATGCTATATATTATATTCTATCTATATCCTTTAAATTTCAATTTGTGTTTGTACTTTATAGATGTATTTGTACTTATATTAATGCATATAACTTAGTTGTATATATTTAACTGGGTTTATTAGGTATAAATAAATGAATTATCCAAGTTTTTGAGTAATATAAGTAACCTAGTTAAGTCCTATCAGAGGTATTGTTACAACAGTTTTTTAAGAGGGTCAAATTTTTAAATTTACCAATACTTTTGGCCAGATTTCTCGACTATATTAAAATATCTTTATTTAACTAACTCTATTATGAAAAATTAAAATTTTCCAAACTCAACAGGAAGGTTGAACCTGTTAGTTAAAAAACTAATAAAACCAATGAAGAAAAGTATCCTAAGATAAAATAGTATCAGAAGGTAATACACAAGACACAAGTAAAAAAAATTAATAATAATGATATAGGATAAAAGTATGAATGAGGGTTGGACGAAATGTTATGGGTGGTTTAATGAATTGACTATTTGGGAATAGGTTTTCATTTAAATAGGTTTATTTAATTATTTATTCATATATTGTTTATTTTCATGTTATTTAATTTTAATTCATTTTATTTGTTTACAGTTCCTTACTTTATTAACTATTTCTGACCCTTCACTTCTTTTACATTCATTGTGTTTTTTAAATTATCCTTTGCTGTAACCTTTTCTTTACATTTATTTCAGTCATTTTTCATAGTATCTCCTTTAATATTACTTACACAGCCAAATATATTTGCCCTTTAAATGAATAGTTTGATTCTTCATTAAATAGTTATTTATTTACTTAATGGTACATAAATGTTGTTTTTTAACAATAATTATTTAATTTAGACTTAACTAATTCTAATCAATAATTAGTTTCCATTTGGCTCTAAGTATTTCCTGCACCAGAGTCCCTGGTGTCCAATATTTACTCGTAGTGGAATATCCTTACACATTCAACTAACCTCTTCCTTGTTTGCCATCCAGTTTCTCACATAGAAAGTTTTATTGGGTATTTTCTGCATATGTCCTATCCATCTTATTTAGGCTCTTTTTACTAGTGCCACAATGTTGGGTTCCCTGAAAAAATCCTCAGCTCCTCATTCCTTCTTCTTCTCCAAATCTAATTCCTAGCAACTCCCTTCCATATTCTTCTCTACACTTTTCTCTCCTAAGAGTTTAGCATCTATTATGATTTTCTAGTCAAGGGCCATGTTTTACACCCATACATGATTACTGGTCTTACAATGGTTTTGTAGATTATGACTTTAATTCTTCTGAAGAATGCTATTAACTTCATTACTCTGTATATGCAGTAAGCAATGGCATTGTTGCTATCCTGGTCTGTATTTCACTCTCTACTTTGTTGTCGTTTCTAACCAGACTTTCCAGGTATTTAGACTAGTTCACAGAACTAAAACTCATGTAAATCCATAACTGTACTTCTACAATGCCTAAAATTCCATGATTCCATTCCTCAGAATACCCGCCATCTCCTCTCTCATTTTCCCCCGCTTCCACTACAGTTGCTTGATCGATGGCGAACTATCTGCTGATTACTACATCTGCTGAGGCTAGTTGCTTCATAGGATTTATCCTTAGGTTTTTCAGGCACTGTCTCTGCAATATCTTCTGGTGGTAGATCAAGTTGAAGTGGCTTTACCTACCTTCTGAAGGCAATACCTCTTTGGAGTTTTTTCTTTCTAAGTCTTACTTTTACTTATTTATAGTATTGTCTTTATAATTCAGGCTTTTTTTGCTAGATATGTGATTTTTTGTTCTTTCCTCTGTGTTTTAAGATCTTAGTGATGGTCTCTTGGCAGTCAGCCATCCATTTTAAACATTTTTCAGTATTTGATTTGATATTTTTATATAGCTAAGTTTCAAATATAAATATGTCTTAAATGTAAAAAAAAAAATTACTGTATCAGTTGTAAACCTATGATATTTCATTAGTTAGATCAACATTACATTAGTTCAATGCTAACTGATATCAATTATCAAATATTAATAATTTTTGTGGCATCCGTTCATTCATAACTTTTTCTCTGTGAAGAATAATGATATCAACATATTTTTTAAATTTTGAATAAGGGTGCATTTAAAAGAAACATTACACAGGAAAATGTGTATGTTAAACGAAGGTAAATACAATATGAAAAATAATGATAACATAATTAACATAACACTTAATCAGGAAGTTTGGAGTTAGGACAACAAATTAATTGGAGTAGCCAAAGAGAGTTCAACTCTACCTCCTAATCTTAAGGAAAATAAGTGTAGATGATTAAAATAAAAAAGTAGATAATATAATAACAGTATATTATTTGTAAAAAATCAAACAAGTTGTATATTTAAAAAAGTATGCATATTACAGTTACACAAAGAACATTTTATATTTTTGTTATTAAAAATTTTACTCCATTCAGTGGTATATTCAAAAATCCTCTAGGCGACATTCGGGGAGTTTCAGTTGATTTACTTAATTGAATATTATAATTCAACAGAAGTTTGGAAAGAGCGAACTTCATCTCTAACATGGCAAATCGCATTCCTATAACAAAAATTTAAGAATTTTTCATTTGTGTAAAATTATTATTATGAATCCTGATTTTTAATAAATAAGGAATTAATCATATTAATAATAAAATTAATTGTATTTTCAATAAAATAATACAGAATTTTGAAATACATTTGGCCACTTAAGAATTTTTAATCCTAAAATTTATTTCATATCCATAGACTAGTTTTAGAAACATAAAAATGTTTTCTAAGAATTTGGAATATGCAATCAATATGAAAATTTATCGTTAATTAACCTGGTTAGGTTTTTCACCAAATCAGGACAGTTTGTCAGTTGTGAAAAGCAATATTAAGAGCTATTTTTGAAACTGTCTTTTCATACTAGTGATGAATATCTTTTGTATGCAAAATTGAAAACTTAAATTACACTTCTGCTTGAATAATAATAGTAATTTTATTCAACCAGACAGGTTCCAAACAAACATATGCTAAATATTTGTTTAATCCGTAAATAAAATAAAATGGTCGGTTTTTTTTTCTTTGTTTTCCTTCGCAACAATAAGATGTTTGCCAATTACATTCATGGTATATAATTTATAATAAATATTTGAGTGAGAAAATATTACCTATACATATCCGAGGACCATCTCCAAAAGGAATGTATGTTCCTGGAACT
>NW_027108519.1:345782-346757 GCF_000696795.3 Halyomorpha halys
ATTCTTAGCAGAAGTTATTTCCTTGATATTTGTTAAAATAGATTTTTCATCATTTGGAAAACAATAATGGTTAATGAACAACCATATTACTTGAAGAATGAGACGTACAGATATCTAGTAGCAGTCAAATTGGAGATCAGGAACTTTTGTCCTTTTCTCTCGGTCTTTCCCAGCTAGTCTTAGAGCACAAGAGGAAGTAAAGCTTTATAATAATACAGTTAAAATTGATGACTCTACCAACTTCGGTAAGGGGGAATAAAAAATTCAGAACCTAGACAAAATTTTTAAGTTCTGCTAATGTAAAAAAAAAAATAAATTGGTAGTTATTTTCAATCAGAAAAATTAAATTCTTATTTAGACTATGCAAGAGATGCAATAAATGCCATTAAAAATTAAATATTGAATTAGAGCACCCTACATGAAGTTTATTAAATTAAAAAAAAAAAGCTAAACTTTTTTCTAATTTCTCATTCGTAGCTTTAAATGCTTAAAATCCTTACCTTGAACGCTAAAAAAAAAAAAATGAACATTTTGGGGATTTATTTTGGCAAATATCACGGAAACTGCTGATATTCTTCAAATAACAGACCGCTTCCGAAAGATTAGTGTTTATTAAAAGATTATGAAGATTATGCCAAAATAAATGAATAAAATATTGATTTTTTGTTATTTGGAAAAAAATGTTACTTTTTGAAAACTGTATCTATGGAACTATTGAACTTTAACACCTTAGGGCACACAATTTAGTAAATTTATTTCACATTAAATGATGTTCTATTAAGCTTTTTTTAGTGTTGTAGGTAGTATTAAAGATATAGAGCTCCGAATGAAAAATTAATTGTTTGTAACGTTTCGTTGTAACAGCTACCATTTTGTATCCCCCCCCCCAACTATGATTGGTGGAATCATCAATTTTGAATGTTAATTATTTATAGTTTTCATTAAAGTAATCAAAAAGTAAGGTGAAATAACTTT
>NW_027108519.1:348166-349739 GCF_000696795.3 Halyomorpha halys
TTTTTAATAAATAAGGAATTAATCATATTAATAATAAAATTAATTGTATTTTCAATAAAATAATACAGAATTTTGAAATACATTTGGCTACTTCAAAATTTTTAATCCTAAAATTTATTTCATATCCATAGACTAGTTTTAGAAACATAAAAATGTTTTCTAAGAATTAGGAATATGCAGTCAATATGAAAATTTATCGTTAATTAACCTGGTTAGGTTTTTCACCAAATCAGGACATTTTGTCAGTTGTGAAAAGCAATATTAGAAGCTATTTTTGAAACTGTCTTTTCATACTAGTGATGAATATCTTTTGTATGCAAAATTGAAAACTTAAATTAAAATTCTGCTTGAATAATAATAATAATTTTATTCAACCAGACAGGTTCCAAACAAACATATGCTAAATATTTGTTTTATTCATTAATTATATTATATTGTTTGTTTTTTTTTCTTTGTTTTCCTTCGCAACAATAAGATGTTTGCTAATTACATTCATGGTTTATAATTTATAATAAATATTTGAGTGAAAAAATATTACCTATACATATCCGAGGACCATCTCCAAAAGGAATGTATGTTCCTGGAACTAGAGGTTCATCAAATCTATCAGGATTGAAGCTGAGAGGATTTGAGAAGTAATTAGGATCTCTTTGGAGAGCATAAATAGGTATAATGATTGAATCACCGGGCAATAGTGTGAGCCCATTGGGAAACTTATATTCCTTTGTGCAGACCCTCAAAGTTGATGGTGCACCAGGGTGCAGTCTCAATGTCTCTGTGATAAAAAACATACATTAGGTATTGTATGGTTTGACTGAAAGTAAAATGATTTTTAATTTCTTACTCCCAGTTGAATTTCTGTAAGATATTAAAATAAAAACAAAGAAATACCAATAATATACAGTTTCACTAATATTTTAAAAAGAAATTAGTTTTTTTTTTTTGAAAACTGTAGTTTATGAATTAAATAAACTGATTCAATTTGGACTATTCTCCAAATTTGGTGCTATTTAGCTGTCAATTTTTTTTTTTTTTTAAATAAAAGTTGATTGATTCAATTTTTTTATTTTGATTGCCTCCAAGGAATGCTTCATGATAATATCCTAAAGCAGGCTTGCACCTAATATGATAGTTTTCATGATATTGTTATTTTAAAAAAGTCTTATTCTGTGGAGTAACGTATATGACTAAGGAGTGAAAAAACGAAATAGAACAGGTATTTATTTGCTTATATGCATTAATTAGGTAATTACTGTATTAATTTTAATAGAAACTATTAACTATTTACTATTTATTTGGTAGTGATCAGTCTTAACTGTTTGATCTTAAATGATTTTCAGCATCAAAGATACTGTGGAACTCTAACAAAAAAACATATTCTGCTTAAAAATACTTGTAGCATTCTCACTTTTTCACTATTATCACAGCTATTTTGATAACGAAACCCCACATGGAGCATAATATCCAATGTCAACTACAAATATTATTATGAACATCTTATATAAACAAGTTTCATACGTTTAATCAGGATCTAAAAGAAATAATAGGAGCCTTCAGTACTATTTTTTATGTT
>NW_027108519.1:351354-353323 GCF_000696795.3 Halyomorpha halys
AATTTGGATTTTGTATCACTCCAGGATCAATTCCAAATGCACATGATCTAAAATAATAGAATAACAAAATAAATAAAAATATATGTATATGTAAACATAAATACACATGTAAACTGAACAATTTAACCTTATATAAAGGACGAAATACTACATTTAAAAAAAAAGTAATACTTTTTTAAACAGTAACAATTGTCAAACAAGCCATTAGAGGAATTCATTAAATATTGAGTAGAAAGGGGCCTGTTGTATTACCATGCTTTAAAGACAACCTTTACGATTGTCAACAGTTAATATTGTTGAAAGTGAGGGTGGTGGACACAAATAAAATGTTTTTACTGTTATTACTCTTTTATATAACATAAAACGTTCTTACTGCAGTGAGAACAGACAACACAAGTTCACAACAAAGCCTTGACAACTACTAACTAGACAACTGGATTGCTTGCTGTTACTAACGGCATGTGATCAACAATAGATATATTCACAGTTTGCCCAAGTATACAATAAAAAAAAATGAATTTTTACATCTCACTTTAACAATTATATTATTTTGCGTTGTAATCAATTATGTAACAAATAGAAAAATAACCGAATCGACGAAAACTGAATTTGAACTACCAGAACATTTAGGAAAGCCAAAAACTGATAAATAAAACCTTTAAAAAATGTATTATAATTTAAGAACTATGTAGTTTTACTCACCCTATTACATCCATCGCAAACAATTCCGTTACCTCTTTCATATCAACTTCTTTTCCAACATTAGATTCCAAAAGTGACATCATGTTATTTCCACATTGTGCCAAAGGATCAAACATATACCTTAGCTTACCAGTCGTAAAAGCAGGGCTAAGTTTTTGCCTATAACATAAAAATTTAGATAATATTAAAAACGTTGCATTTTATGTTTGAATTGTTTGGATTGCTGAAGAGGTGAACATACTGAAAGTCCTGAATTATTGGTGAAGAAATAATTGAAAGATTCTGGTAAGAAATTTAATGCTCTCCAATTTTTCAAATTAAATATTTTATGCTAGCAAACTGCCACTTTTTAATTTTTTGGCTCTAAACCAGTATCTCAGGATTTTTAGTACGTTCAACTTCTAAATAGTCCAAACCAAGGTCTGAAGTCCATTGTGGCCGTCCTGCCATTTTCATCGAAAATCCCTCACTGACTTGCCTAATAAACAATTATACAATGTAGTCAAAATTATTTAGTTTTAATCTGGAGGTTTCATTAATTACTTAATTTGACTATAAACCTTTATGAATAATTAGTTGAATAACATAAACACTTGCAAAGACACACAGAGACATAAACGCTTGCAAAGTCACATAGAGACAAATAAATAGTGTATCCCAGAAAACATAGTTTTTTTATTTTAACAATGGTATTTTTTGTGTGTGTGAATGAAAGAGAGAAAAATCTTTCATAAAATGCAGGGTCATCGAGAGTATTCATCAGTCTCAGATTTTTTCTCAGTACAAATCACCATCATATTTATTGTTACGACCATATACAAACCACTGTAGGGAATTACTTTTTGGAGGCAGGATGGTTAAGCCCTACTATTTTATTGGTCTGGCCTCTCCTTTAGATAGCTGTAGGAAATCTCCTCACAAACCAGAAAAAACTTGATAATACATGAGTGAGAATGGAGTGGAACTTGATAAGGAGTCCAAAGAAAAAGTAGGTGCATGACCATCCTCCCACTATGAAGTAATTCTTGACAATGGTCCCATAGGGTCATAACAATGAATAGGAAGGCGTTTAACGACACTTCATTTTATGAAAGATTTATACCTCTTTCAGATAAAATATATAGATATATGTAATATACACATGCCTCTTCTGTTAGGGCACAAAAAAAGACTCAGGAGAAAAAAATAACCTCTGTTTTTCCCTCTTTTTTTCATAAATAAGAATATGTTGCTTATGAAAATGATGCAAGGTAATTGCTAGTCGAAT
>NW_027108519.1:354848-357162 GCF_000696795.3 Halyomorpha halys
TATCTTTAAAATTACCAACAAAACTAGAAAACCTGATATAACATCATTTAAAGTAGAGCAAATTTGCTAACCTGTGAGCCCTAATAGAGCTATTTACGTTCAATAGTATTCCAGATATAGCTTTTTAAAAAGCAACATTTCATAGAAAAATGTACTGAAAGATTATTTAGCAATTTAGTCATCTTCCTTGTCAACTACCTTACCTTTATAAACTGAAGACGCATTGTGAGTTCTTCTGGACAAGCAGAAAATAGCCCAAGTAAATAACCCCCCTCGACAGTTGCTCCGACAAATTTTCATATGCACAATTTCTATCCATATGGGAATATCATAAAAACTACTACGAAGATACGTGTCATAAACTAACATATATTAAGTTAAATTACCTTCATTTGTGTGCTGGCAGACATATGTACGTTTTGTAGTTCCAGAGATATATTTTTTAAAAGTCAAACATTTTATCCTAACAACTAGAAATCAACACTTTGTGAATTTATTTTTTCTAACATAAAAATTACTACTCCTACAAAGATAAATATTATATATTATTTTATAGTAAATTTAACTAGCTTTAAATTGAGTGCTGGCAGATATCTGTACGTCAAATGGTTCCTGAGATACATTTTTTCATAAATCAAGCTTATAAATATCATGAAAACTACTACTACCAAGATAAACGTCATAAACTACTTAATAGTACATTGAACTAGCTTTAATTTGAGTGTTAATAGACATTTGGACGATGTGTGAGATGTAGATATTTCGAAATAAATTCACCAACTACTAATGTTTCAGTACATTTTGATGAAATGTTGCTTTTTAAAAAGATATATCTCGAGAACTACTGAACCCAAATAGCTTTATTAGGTATAATATTTAAGAAGCAAATTTACTCTGCTTTAAATGATATTCTCTCAGGTCTTCTAGTGTTGTTAGTTTTAGAGATATAGAGCTCCGAATGAAAAATTACTTTTTTTTTAAACATTTTGAAACAGCCACCATTTTTTAGTCATCCTACCTAACTTGGCAGACGCATCAATTTTGATCAGTTATAAATATATAAATGAAACCAATAGGTTTCATTAAAGTAAACCAAATTTGGGGTGAAGTAACTGCCAGTTTTTTTTTTCTCTTGGGCTTTTGTACCGTACTGAACATGGACTACCGAGGCCTTCTGATCTCATCTCTTAAATTAGTGCGAGGACTAATAATACTCAGTTCATTGCGTTGCATGAATAGTGCTACCTCTAAGAAAACCGTTTTTTTATTTTGTGTTTGAGCTATTCTATATATTGTACCATACAGAGGAATTAATTTATAACAACTACAATAGCTTTAGGAAGGTCCGCAGGACGATTTTAGTGAAGAAAGTAACCCAAGTCTACGGTTCTATCTTTGATATGCGTCTAATTATAAATATAATCAGAACTTTGCTCTTGTCAGATGTATTATTATTCCAGCGAAGTAGCGACATGTTAATTTCAATGTAATATAAATATGTAACCTTGATACATGTAATGTGCTTAATATTAATAAGCATGGCGTATATAATGGTGTATAACTCGCCTACCTTACCGTAGAAGAAAAAATAATATTGATTACGTAATAATAACGTAATCTTAAAACAAATAATAGTCGAAGCATAACCAAAGCTATAAATGAACCATAACAAAGGCTATAAATGAACGCTGATAACTGAATATCAGCTAATGGAATTTATTAAAACCAATAAAAGAATGCAAACAGTATAAAATTAACACACTGTCTACTTCTTAGAATTATAAGCAAAAAATATCAATCAATTTGAATTATACTGATAAATATATCTAAATAATTTGGTACCACTCTGATAAATTTATAAACATGTTAAAATTGAACAATGTTTCATCATTTTTTTTTTCAATTTTAATCCTTCAAGATATATCAGTAGATATTGCACATCATAAAAAAAAAAAAAAATGTAAAGATAAAGATGTATTCGTTGGAAACACTTAACCGCTACAAGATACTTCATTAAATTATGACTTTAATTATAATTATTAAGAAAAAATAAATAAATATCATAAAATATAAAGTAAAAATAAAACTTAACTAATAACTTACATCATAGAGATTTCCAACAAACAATTTCGGCTTCAAACAATTTATGTTACGTTTGGACCAGTACTTGTTTCGCTCTTGGGCCCATTTTATTAAAGCAAAGATGAGTGAACCAATGAACAAAGTAAATAATAAAAGAACGTTTTGAAACATTTTTATTCTGAAATCATATTTAAAAACAGGTTTATCAGAAAATTACTAATTACCATTATTA
>NW_027108519.1:359867-368058 GCF_000696795.3 Halyomorpha halys
TGTGTGTGTGTATTTAATATATGTGTGTATTGAGCTGAGAGATGCTCCCCCTTGGTGAATCCTGCCTAGGCGATAAGTCATCCGTGCCCACATTGATATATTTATCGAGATATCTCTTTCTAAGAAACTCAACAAACGAGCCAAGGTGGAATGATAAAATTATCAGTCGCTAGTTTCATCAAGTTTCTACAGCACATGTTGCCATTATATTATTAATATCTGAGAGTGAACTGATGTTAAGTAAATTTTGTTAACCTTCGATATTGTTAAATATTAACTTATATATACTATTAGTATGGTTAAATGAAGAATTAAAATTACTTTGAAGCTTGAGCAGACTTTATGATGGTTTATGGTTATGACGCCAGGAATCTTTTTCTGAAGGGTGACCGCTGAGTGAAGTAGATCTCGGCCGGAACTCGAATTCTTTTAATCTTTCATTCGTCTTTCGTTTTTTTTCTGTAAATTATTGTCTTGCTCAATTGTAGGTGAATTTTCTAATATATTTTCCACCTCCTTCGAACGATATAGATTGCTTTTAACTTAAATTTATCTGCTTCTAATTTAAACTTAAATTTGTCCAAAACTTTTAATTTATTATTATAACTAAATTTTTTTCAACCTTTCTCCCTTTCTTCCGGTGACTTGCCATGGCTTACTCTATAATTAATTTTGGCTAATTCGTCTCTTCTTTTCATTAGTGTTTGTTTAACCTTATAATTCTTTAGGGAAACCAAGATTGGCCTCTGGTCAAGGTGGCCTGGCACACATTAACTACTTTTGTAGAGACTTCCTCGTTTTCCGTATAGGGCAGATTAAAAATTTAAAAAATCTTTTTTTCTTCTTTCTGTCTTTGAGGACTTTATCTCATTTTCTAGTGAACTATTTTTTTTTATATTTTTCTGAATATTTTTCGCTTTAGATTGAAAACTTCAGCCACTGAAGAGTCAACAATTACTGATATTTTGTTAAGCGAGCTTTTAGATTCTTTGTTATTATGGCTGATAACCTCTAAAAAATCCTCATTAGTGACCGTCATTAATAGTTTAATAAACGATTGAAATAATTTATATTGGCGATAATAACAAACACATCTGAAAAGTATTAACCTTGACCGTGTAGTATCCAGCGAAGTAGCGGTAGCGGGTGGCACTGGCGAGATATAACTTGCCGTGAGATAAGGGAATTCGCAACCTACTGCAAAATACCTTTCTTTAACTTCTTCATATTTCCTTCAATTCTTGACCTATCTCGCTCAAAATTTGGATGAGTATTCTATAATGCAAACTGCAATAGTGTATCAAAAAACACTTTAATTGGCTCAGTACAACTTTTAACAAACACAAGTTAAGCGCAGAGCTGATCTAACACAGTATACGGCCAAAGCCAGACTCTATAAACTTATATTAGTACGCAATATTTAAATTACACAAAATAGATTCGTAATATTATAAACCCTCATATTTTAGCCAAGTAAAGCCAAATTTCACTAGTGCTTTGCTTGTTAAATCAGTTATGAATCTAAGACGCAACGCTAAGAACCTACTTATAAAATCGTTCTTTAGTCTAAAGAAAAAAAAATGAATAAGGAAATATACTTTTCTTTTGTATTAATAAAAATTAGTAAGGCATATAAGTATTATTATTATGAAAATAATTAAAAAGTATAGAAATGATATTAGATAACATTTATAACCTTTATTAAATCCAACTTTTAATCTAGAAAATTAATATGATATTTATGACTTTAAATATCCAGACATACAATGTTGCTATAAATGTAAATTTGTCCAAAAATAAACCCTAAAATTAAATGACAAAATTTAACACAAAGCACTGAATAGATTGAATTTTAAAATTTACAATCATAAACTAGAGTTGGTGGTCAGCAAAATAATCAATTAATGATAAACCTATATCAGAACGCAATATATAAATTTCACACAATTAATTCGTAATATTATAAAACGTCATATTTAGTGATAAAAAATAAAAAAGGAAAACCAAATGTTATTGCTACTTTGCGTGGTAAATCAATTATTAACCTAATACGTGCCTACTAAAAAATCGTTCATTGCCAAAAGAAAAAAATGTATAAGAAAATTGCTGTTTATTTTGTTTGAAATTTTCTTTTGTATTAATAAAAATAGTTTAAATAATAATAAAATGTATTATTATAATAAAAATGTTCAAAAAGTATAGAAATCATATTAGATAACATTTATAACCTTTATTAAATCAGACTTTTGATCGAAAATTAATAAGACACTTATGAATTTAATTATTCAGACATGTAATGTTACTATAAATGTAAATTTGTGCAAAAATAAACCCTAAAGTTAAATGACAAGATTTAAAACAAAGCATTTGCACTGAATAGATTGAATTTTAAAATTTACAATCTTAAACTAGAGTTAATTATTGAAACCGAGGAGTGGGTAAAATTTTTAATTAATGAATGCATGGATAATAATATTAGCATTCATAATTAATAAAGTAAAGGCAGCAAATGACGGAAATGATTTAATTTTTTTTTCAGTGATAATTTGGGGATCAGCATAATAATCAATTTATTTTCAAAAAATCGATCCGTAATATTATAAAACCTCATATAAAGCGATAAAAATTAAAGCCGAATGTTATCTTGGCGCTTCGAGCGTGTTAAACAAGCCAAACTGTGCACACTTGAGATAATTCGGCGTTGTATTTTATGCTGCTATATTTTTCACGCTGGAATATAATCGAGAATTAATAATAATATAATAAATAACAATGATTTATTCTCTTTAATAATCCTCTGATAGCTTTAGCCTATGTTTACGTAGGGAGCTAGATATCATGACCGATATCCAAAATTAAAATTAACTTTTATTAATTTCTGTATATTTTTTACCAAGTCTATGTTATAAATTGTGTTTTTTGCATAAAAAATAGATTTTTTTTGGCTGTTTTTTAAAAAATAAAACTATGCATTAAGGGGTTAATAAAAAAAAATCTTTCTTTGGCCCAAAGAAAAATGAAAGATTTTGATTAAATAAATAACAATCATATCCAGAAAGTTTATTATTTATCCTATAATAGTCTGAAAAATTTTATAATTTCTTTATTTTAATTATTTAAGATCTTTTTCAATTTCGTCATTGGACATTTTAATTTTTATTATTGCGATTTCGGTTTTCTTTTCCGACTTTTCTTAAAGAAACAATATTCAAAATATTGTCTAATTTAGGATGAAAATATAACTTAGTTAATTCGAAGATTGTTTTGCTTAAAAACCTGCACATCTTAACAAATGGTTAGGAAATGGGAGTAAAGCGCTGACTTAATACGTTTATTTAGTAAATAAGGAATAGAATAAAGTTTTACGTCAATATTTGAAAAAATTCATGCTTAAAATGTTTATATGTTTCTCTTTTAGAATTAGCATTACGTAACATGCACTAATATTCAAGAAAAACAGTGATATAATTCATTATACAACGTACCAAAACAATTTCAATTATTGTTTAAATATATTAAATAATTATACATTAATATTAAATATCTATAATGGAGTTCTCAAGAATAGTAAAGTAGTAAAATGAGTTTCTTATAATAAATTAAATGTTCTTACGTATAATGTAACCAAAACAATTACAATAATAAAGATAAAAATACTTGCATGATAAAGTTAATTGCTCATGCCCCCAACAGATACACCGGTCAGTGCTACCGACTCTCCGAACCAAAAGTATCCCCTCTACACCTCGTAGCCTTGAATATATGCGTTTTACCCGACAAACAAGCGCCCCCTCCACTATTACTGTTTTTGGAGTAATTAGTAACGTCGCTATATCTGCAACTCTATGACTTTACTGTCGCACTGGGTCCAGCTTGATCGATGATAGTATAAGTGATATTAGTAAGGCAACTCTCACATGTATACGCCTTGCAAGTGTACTATCACAGTTTCAGTTGTAATAACAGTCGCAGTTACTACCTAAGGCTTTGACTACAGAGCAACCACTATAAAGTTGCTCTAAAGTAAAGTGAGGTTTGGGTTGATAATTAAAATATATGTTGAACACTATTTTTTATTTTTTAAATGACTTCTTATATTTTCGAGATATAGGCTCATGAAGAAAATAAATTTCCAGACCCAACTTTTGATAGCCGTATTCCGTACGTGCGGTACCTAAAACATTTTATTTTCTGACACTTGTTCAAGATAGATTTAACTAACTTAAAATGCATTTTAATTTATTTATCAACTTCAGTGTTGTTGTACTATTTGTTCATAAATATGAAAAATTTGTTATTAAAATGCACAGTAAGGCTGATAATTTGATTTCAATATTTCACTTTCGGGTTTTTTTTTTGGGCCAGAAAAATTTATTATGAAAGAATAATATGACTTACTTTTTGTTAATCTATCAATAGCTCGCTAAGTATGTACTTAGGTACCTAGGTAACAACAACATAATTATTTAAAGAGCAAAAAAACTCACGTCCAACGGAATTAAAAAAAATATGGATAATCACTAACAATATTTATTTATTCAAAGCAGTTACAGATAAAGACATATTTAGAATTTACTTTGTTGCCTTAATATTAATGGTAAGACTGAGTTTGCAAGTCTTTAACCAAAAAATCATAATTAGTTAGGTTTATACGTGACAAAGATAATAAGAATGAGTTAAGTGTAACACATCAGTCAAAATATATTGTGGAGTGTGGGCGGAGATCAGTGTCAAACTTTCTAGTACAAGAGCCGGGAAGAAAAAAAGGGAGTTATCTCACCCCAATTTGTTATTACTTTAATGAAAACCATGTATAATTACTAGTCAACACTGATGAGTCTGCCAAGTATAGGTATGGGGAATAAAAAATGGCAGCTGTTTCAAACCCTTAAAAGACACTATTTTTTCATTCGGAGCTCTATATCTTAAAAACTACCAATAACACTAGAAAACCTAAGAGAACATTATTTAAGGAAGAGTAAATTTGCTGAAATATTAGCCCTAAAAGAGCTATTTACATCCAATATTTCTCGTGATATAGCGTTTTAAAAAGCAAAATTTCTTAAGATTCTACTGAAAGATAAGTAGTTAGCTAATTTATTTTGAGAAATCTATATCTCAGGATCTATGTGACGTACAGATGTCTATTAGCACTCAAATTAAAGGTAGAATATTGGACTATAATGAAGTTTATGACCTTTAACTTCGTAGGAATAGTAGTTTTCATGATATTTGCTAAAATAAATTGATTTATAGTTGTTCGGACATTAAGTTAGATTTATGAAAAACTTCATTTCAGAAACCATTTGACATACAGATATCTGCTAGGGCTCAAATTAAAGCTAGTTAAATGTACTATAAAATAGTTAATAATGTTTATCTTTGTAGGAGTAGTAGTTTTTATGATATTTGACAAAATAAACAAAATGTTGATTTCTAGTTGTATGTATAAAATGTTGGATATTTGAAAAAATATATCTCTAGATCCATAAGACGCACATATGTCTGCCAACACTCAAAATAAAGGAAATTTAACTTACTATAAAATAGTTTATGACTCTTATCTTCGTAGGGGTAGTAGTTTTTATGATAGTCACATATAAAAATAAATTTGGCAAATGAAAATTTGTCCGAACAACTATAAATCAATTTATATTAGCAAATTTCATGAAAACTATTACTCCTACGAAGATAAACATCATAAACTACTTTATAGCTCAATTAAACTAGCTTTAATTTTAGTGATAATATACATCTGTACGTCAAATGGTTTTTGAGATATAGGTTTTTCAAAATAAATTCACTAACTACTGATTTATCTGTACTTCTCATACAACATTTTTATGAAATGTTGCTTTTTAAAAAGCTATATTTCGAGAACTATTTAATGTAAATAACTCTTTTAGGGTTCGTATTTTAGCAAATTTGCTCACCTTTAAATGACGTTCTCTTAGGTTTTCTTGTGTTGTTCCTACTTTTTAAGATATAGAGCTCCGAATGAAAAATTAAATTTTTTATCGGTTTCGAATGGCCGCAATTTTTTATTCCTCCTGCCTATACTTGGCAGACTCGTCAATTTTGACTATTAATTATACATAGTTTTCATTAAATTAATCAAAAATTGGGGTGAGATAACTGCCTTATTTCTCCTCTTGGGCTCTTGTACTATTCGGAATTCTAGGCATTTATGACCTTCGCGAATTCCCAGAATGCATCAGAACGTTTAGTCTTCTACGATCGCTTCGAAGTTCATTGGCCAATTATGTCTGGATAATTAAAGTAACATTTATCTTATTAAATTTCTTGATCAAAAGTTGGATTTAATAAAGGTTATCTAACTCATTTCTATAATTTTTTACTATTGTCATAATAACAATACTTATATGCCCTACTCATTTTTATTAATACAAAAGAAAAATGTAATCAAACATTAAAACTACAGTGATTTCCTAATTCCTTTTTTTTTCTTTAGACGATCAAAGAACGATTTTTTGATTAAGCACGTCTTAGGTTCATAATTGCTTTACCACGAAAAGCAGCAATAACACTTGACTTTACATCTTTTAATTCGTTTAATATCAGGTTTTATAATATAACGAATTAATTTTGTGAAATTTATATATTGCGTACTCATATAGGTTTATTTCAGTTTCATTAGTTGATTATATTGCTAACCACCAAATTATCACTGTAAAGTTTACAACTACCAATCTGAACGATCCCCTTTGCATTCCTGCCAGGTATAAGTTACATCTGTTGATTTCAAATAAAAAATCGTGAAGTTCAGGTCCAAATATATCACTGTTTACGAAAAAAAAAACAACTACATCCAACTTTTCGCAAAACAAAACGTTTTAAGAATACGATTCGTAAAAGACTCTTGACAATAATGAAACCACTAACCGTAAGCTATTGTTCAAAACTTCAGTTTAATACCGGCACATTTGTTCTCCGGTTGAAAATTATAGAAAATGAAGATGTACTAGTGATGAAACTACACTATCTTTGTAACACGAAAAGCAAAATATCCCCAGAATACCTGTTTTCAGTTGCGACACTATTAAAGCAAGGCAACTTTATAATTGAATAAATCAGTTATTTATTTTTAGCTTATTTTTAAAAATTAGGCTCAGTTTGACATATATTTTGTTATAACAAATGCTTAATATTCATTGCAAAACACATAAATAGAACATAATGGTAATTCTTTCATTCGTTAAGTTTCATAATATTATATAATAGTATAAAGTTTACATTTTTTTATTAATTGTCTGATAAACTTGTCATTAAATAAGATGTCAGAATAAAAATGTTTGACGTTCTTCTTTTATTATTTACTCTGTTCTTCACTTATCTTTATTTTAATAAAATGTGCTGAAGAACGAAACTGGTCCTTACTAACATGAATTGCGAAAAGCCGAAATAGTTTGTTGATGATTTAAGTTATTGGTTAAGTTTTATTTAAATTTTATATGTCATAATATATATATATATCGTAATAATTATAATTAAAGTCATATTATTATGAAGTGTCTTGTAGCGGTTTAGTATTTCTTACAAATACATCTTAATCTTACCATTTTTTTTATATGCTGTATTTCATGTTTAATGATATATCTTGAAAGCTTTAGACTTAATAGGAATAGAAAAAAAAATGATGATGAAACATTATTCAACTATGATATTTTTATAATTATATCAGAGTGGAACGAAATTATTTTGATATAATACTTATCAGCCTACAGTAATTTCAATTAATTGATTTCTATAACAAACACTAAGAAGTGGACTGAATGTTTACTTATAATAAACACTACGAAGTGGACAGAGTGTGAATTCCATGAGTTTGGATCCTTTTATTGATTTTTGTAAATTACATTATATGATATTCAGATATCAATGTTTCTTCATAGCATTGGTTATGCTTAATTATTATTTGTTTTAAGATTAAATTATTAATGCGTAATATATAAATTACACAAAATCAATTCGTAATATTATAAAACCTCATATTTAGACAAAAAAATAAAGATGTAAAGGCAAACATCACTCCTGCTTTGCGTGGTAAAGCAATCATGAACCTAAGACGACCTACTCAAAAAATCGTTCTTTAGCCTTAAGAAAACAAATTTATAAGCAAATTGCTATTTATTTTGTTTACATTCTTCTTTTGTATTAATAAAAATGAGTA
>NW_027108519.1:369238-370941 GCF_000696795.3 Halyomorpha halys
GAAAGTGCCATTTTTAGAATCTATTTTTCACTTTTTTTCAAAATCAGCTGTAACGATTTTGATTAAATATAGCACACCAATATGCAATTAAATGGTCCTTAACATGAGCTAGGTCTTATCCTCATTGAAATAGTCCAATAGGGCTTAAATCCAAATTTTCATAAAATCTTCCTCTCTAAAGTGTCTTTGAATTAAGTTATTTGAAAAAATAAACAGTTCTCATTGTTAGAAATAATAAAAAATCAATTAATACAAAATATTAAAGAACTTTATCCATAACTAAAGGAGAAAAATAGAGACAGGAAAAATCGATTCGAATAGGAAAATTCCGATCTTTCATTATTGTATTGCTGATTCTTTTGTTAAACTGTTTGTTGTGGGAACAAAATTTATATTCATTATTTCAACCAGGAGAAACCCTAAAATACAAATTTTTGTTGCAATAGAAAATTTAAAAAATGTATTCATAATTTTCACCTTTGTCTTTTTTCGAAAAAAACAAAAAAGTTATAACTTCATCATGTGCCCAGAAATCTAATCTGCTGGCATTGCATCAGATTTTTTAACAAAAACAAAGGAGGACAGCATGTGGCTACACTACAGTCTATAGCTGTAGAAAAATTGCTTAAAGGATTTTAAGTACTTTCCTAGAAGGCCTTGAAGTCCTTTCAAGGTGTATCTGTAAATCTAAAAGAAAAAAAAAATAGTAATGAGTAATGTTGGAGGGGTATACTGGCCTCCTTTGTTAGGCTGTTAACTTAATTTTGAAAAAAGCGAAATTTTTTTTTCTTGATTTTCAGATGAATTTTTTCGAAATTTTTTCTTGGTTTTGATGAATTAAATTTCAATTATTGAAGTAATAATTATATTAATATAACTTTTCTTTTAAAGAAATATTCATTGCTAATGCTCAATGTAGCCTGTAGTCAACCTTGAGTCTGCTAACAGCTGTCATATATTTAAATCTAAAAGATGTAATTATACAGACAGGATACTTTATCTTAACAGAGCATTACGGAACTCATAAATCTTTGTTTTGTTATTTGTTGTAATTTTTTTTTTTTTAACAACCTGAAGAGACACGAAAATTAAATCTGTAACTGGAAATTACATCACATCTTCGAAGGTGTTAACCTTTTGGTTATCTGCTTTTAATGCAAACAATTAAATTTTTAATCTCTTGATACTCACAGTGCAAACAGAGACTTGATATTTTTACTGAAATTGTGAAATTTTAAAATTAACTTCCTGGAGCTTTTAATAATGCATTCAGTATCCTTGTTCATAATATGAGGCATTCCAAAGGCCTTTAATGTTTGTTTTGTTATGAATCAGGGAGGGTTTTATAATAAAAGACAATGAGTGTGTGTTTCTAATGGATGCCAACAATCAACAAACCTCAAACAAAGGAAACATAGTTTCACAATGGGACATCTGAAACACTGTTGCCATCAAATGTTTTATTTACAATAATATTTACATATTAAATAATACTATTAATAATAATAGTAACAAATGATATTTAAATATTTACATATTAAATAATAGTATCAATTTTATAAGTAGAACTTTGATCACTGAGAAAACAATTTTTCTGTGATACAAATATTTTAAATTGATTATTTAAGTTTCTTATGTTATTAAGTATTTAAAAAATATATAATAATATTCTATTTATGTTTCTTAAATTATTGAGCTTTTAT
>NW_027108519.1:371164-376518 GCF_000696795.3 Halyomorpha halys
ATGATCTCAAATTTTTCAACTTTTTGGGTATTCAAATTATTTGAACTATTGAGAGCAAAAGAGGTGTAAGTCATTCTGTTCTCAAAAGTACTTTCCATTAAAAAAAAAAAAAAATAAAACAAAAGGGATTAACTTCAAATGTTTTTAATAGTTGGATATGCTTGTGACTTACTTGTTTTAACAGGAAAAACTTATTATTTCTTAATAAAAATAATATAAAACTTTTCTTAAAGTTTTGAATCTCAAAAATCCGGATTTAACTTAGATTACTTTTGCATTCAATGGTTCATTCGGAAAGAGGAAGAAGAATGGCCTCTCCTACTAATTCATAATGACATCCTTCTCTACTAATAAACTATTGGATTTACCTCAAAAAGATGGTGAATATCTCAAGGAGTAGTTTCAATGGTTTGAGTATTAAAATTAAATTAAAATAGTGCTAACTACAATTAAGATTACTGATTAAATTAAAGATTTAGTTTTTATTCGCTTAATGATGTGATTTGATTCTCTCTCTGAATACTTCTTGTCGTTCCTCCTCTTGTAAAACTGTAAAATTTTTGTTAATTAATATTATTGAGCAAAAGATCAATAGTAACCTCTGATCCAATAAAGAAACTGAAAGGGAGATAGGATAATAAAATAAAAAGTATGGCATTAAAAACTTATATTTAATTTCCAAACAAAATATTACTATTACTGTTACAATAATTTAATTTATTACTCTAGTTTATTAACGTCCATTATGTGAGGGGCTGTATATGATCTGTGTTCTATTGGGAGTGTAGTTGAAACCTGGTTGTGGAGGCTGGACTCCCCCAAATCCTTGCTGAGGAGGCTGGACACCCCCAAATCCTTGCTGTGGAGACTGAACTCCTCCAAATCCTTGTTGCGGAGTTTGAACACCACCGTAGCCAGGTTGTGGTACACCACCATAAGCAGGTTGAGCAGGTTGAATATTACCATAGCCAGGTTGTGGAAGTTGAACATTACCATAGCTGGGTTGAGGAGGAACTCCAGAATAAGGGGGTTGTGGTACACCAATATAAGATTGGGATGGAGCTCCATTGTATGGAGGTTGAACAGGAAATGCTGGTTGTGCTGGTAGGATTGTTGAGATGCCGCCTATATTATCTCTAGAACAAAATAAATAAGTCATAATCTTATAATTCAAAGAGTTTACTACAATCTAAATCAGATTTATTTTTATTATAAAATTATTATTTTTGAGACACTTTACTTTGGACATTCCAGTTTTGTTATATATTAAAATAAAATAAAGAAACTACAATATTTAACTATTAGAGTATAGATGCATTAAGAGAACAAAAAATGGGAAAATTTAATTTAAAAATAAAATTTTATTTCATGCTGATAATGTATTTTATTTATAACATTGAAACAAAATAAAACAAATTTGATCAGTAATATACATCCAATGCTATTTGTCAATTTCTTTTTCTTTTTTGGATTAGAACCTGATAAACCAACCAGTCTTCTCAAACCTGAGAGGTTTATACAGAAGAAGACCTGTGTTATGTTATTTCCCCAACTATTAAAAGTTGATAAAATATGTTTGATAATCAATTGTAAGAAGATAGTATGGGTGGTTGTCAAAAAATTTACAAAAATATATATATAAACAATGTACCTACCTAGTTTATAAATAAATAGTTTTTCTGCTATTTTTTGTAAATCTGTTGACAACTACCCAGACCATCTTCCAACAAATAATTACATATGGTCAACCCATAAACTTCCAGTGTGTATAATAATCAATTACAAGATTTTTTTCAAGATTTAGTTAAACTGCAAAAACAGTATTAAAAAAAAGTTTCCCTGATATTTCTGAAAATTCTTTCTAAACTGTTTTCAATGAAAACAGGGAAATTTTTCTAGTAGATCAGATTCATTAAGAATTCCAAGGACATCTTAGTTTCCCTCTTCCAACTGCCATGATGTTATTAAGGAAGTATGATAGTCCCGTTAAAGTTTACTGTAATGTTTTTGATAGCTGATACAAAATGAATGATTTCATGATGAAAATTAAACTACCATTGTTCTGTTTTCAGAAGGTTAAAGTATTACAAAACATTGAAAAAGCCTTTTAAATTTGATTTGTTTTTTCTGCTCCCATCTTTCCACTACTGGAATAATATATAAGAAGTTTAATCTTGTTCATTTATGGCCTTTGCCGAATCAACTCACCATAGCCATATTTTTATCACCTCACCTTTCAAAACTTAGCTTACTTCATGTTCATCCCTTGTACTAATTTGTTGTGCAGTTTTTCAGTGTCAATCATTTTTTTTCAAATTAACATTGTGTTCATCTCTGAAGATTTACAACCTTCAAGATTTCTACATAAGTCAACGTCGGGTTCAATTCTCTTTCTCTACCTAATTATCCACTACCCTTCCCACTATCTTGCATCTTTTATAAACCAAATTAGACAAAACATTCATAGGCATTGCTACAATCAACCCACAGGCACTAAATATAGTTCATTTAATTTATTCTATTTCCTATATTTTATCTTATCTTTCATTCAACTCTTACAACAAAAATCACCTTCAATTATATTCTGGTTCTCTGTGTTCAATTTAAATTTTATTACAACAGCATTTATTTTGCTTATCTCCCTATGGAGGTTGCACCACAAACATTTTTAACTATAGTTTTGTTACCCATAAAAATTTAACTTTTACGTCTTCATGGTAACTAGAATAAATTTAATGCTAAGTTCAAGATATATTCTGTATCAACATTCACAGATTTTGTGACATTAGAAGGAGCATTATTCATTTCATTCAAAGCAAAAACATTCTTTAAAAACAAATACATTGAAGGCTTAGAATGAAATGGAAACTAAATAAGATTAGATTTTTTTTTTTATTAAAAGCTCGTAGAACATGTGGCTTCTGATGGAGCAATGAAACATAAAATGCAAAGCTGAACATGTTTCTGGGTGAATAAGCAGAGAAGAGTGAAATAAATAAATATTGAAAACTTATTCCAAAATAAAACAAACATTTTCTGCCCTACCCAAAATGAAGTTGAAAGTTACTTCTTCTTTCAGTTGAACATGCATCAAGATTATAAATCAAGTCAAGAAAATTACTATTATTCAGTACTATGCATGCCACACATATAATTGCCAATATTTCATACCTTGAGATTAATCTGATTTTTTATTTTATATTAAAAGAAATATATATTATTGTGAATTAAACATATAAGGATGATTTTGGGTTAGTATCGTTGGATTCCACAATACAGGCTGGCAAGCTAAAAGTTGAAGCAAACCTTACCTACAGGCTAAGTTTTGCCGCCCTTGTTATCGGGTATCTGTTTCCGTCACAGATACCCCTTGAGTCATCTAGACCCAAATCAAGGATGGCAACACCTCCAAGACCTCTTCCCTTAGCATAAAGAGCTTTAGCAGCTGCTGTATCAGGCTCTTCAAATCCTACCCACAGACCTTCACTTTCTCCTGCACGCTGGTCTGGTAATCTGAATGCATAGGCACCCATTTTCCTTTCAGGATCACTAACTTTTCTCAGCATACCTGTAAAATAATTAATTATTTTACGTTATTAACTATCAATCAGAATGATCAAAGAAAAAATCTTCTTAGGACCACATTAAACCAATTTTGTTTATAAATGAAATACTTCTGTATTTTATTAAGAAATTATAACCATAAATATATTTTAATCCTTTTCTCTCAATTTATTTATTCTTCTCCAATGTTTCAGCCCTTAGACCTAAAATATTCATATTCTTTACTTACATTTCACTCATCACAATAAAACTATATTTCTACTATTAAACATTAAAATTGCTTTTTCAATGTTTCAAAATTCTTTCATATTGCGATTAACTTTAAAAAAAATTATATTTATCAATAATATCATAACATTTTATTTTTATAAATGAATAAACTAATGGTTTTTCAATGAAACAAATAAAAAAAAAATGTTTTCAATAAGAGTGTATGTTTTTCTTTTTTCTGTTTAAGTATAAGGTTTGACATAAGAGAGTAACAAGAATGGATGGAATATCTTTTACATCATTTGAAATGCATTTTTAGAGAGGAATGAGGAAAGAGATACAGAATGACAGAAAATTGGAAAAGTGGATTGAGCATGCTATCTGATGACGAGGCTCATCAGGTTTGGTAATATCAGCAGTCAGTAAGTCATTAGACCTCAGGCGAGTCTGAGCCTGTTTGTATGTGTTGCTATGGGCGTCCTGTTGGTGTTAGTGTTTGGAAAAGTGAGTTAGTGCAGTGCGGAAGGCTATCAAAGAATTTGATTTGCTTTCGTAAAATGAATTCTATCACTGTTGGCAGTTCAAATGTCATACACACATAATCAGTTTTTGTTCTTTGTAAAGTAGTATGTTTTACAATAAGTTTCAGGATACTACCTGGAAACTGTTTGAGATTCTTTGCTGTTGTACCTGCTATGTTAGCGACCATAAGTGCTCCATACAGGAGGGCCAGTCTGAGAATACTTTTGTATATCACTAATTTGATGCGGGAAGAAAGGTTTGGAGAAGTTAGCAGGTGTTTAAACCTGTAAGCCTTTGTCCTAACCAACTTGATTTTCTTTTGGCAGTGGCGAGCTAGTGTCAGGTGTCTGTCAAAGGGTGACACCCAGGTACACTACACTGCCTACCACTCTATTCAAGCACCCTGATACCCTATAGACTTTAGAGAGGGGGTACTTATTCTTTTGGAATGAGAAAATAACACAATCATAGTATACTGTTTAAGCGATGAAATAAGAATATACTTGTGAGTAGATAACCATTATTTTAGAAATTTATCAAAATAAAATATCGATAAACAGGATTGTTTTAAAGATAAAATTGACCATATGTAAAATACAATATGAAAAATTTTAAAGCTTGTACAAAGCAATTTTAAGGTATGATAGTAGAAATATAGTGTTATTGTTATAAGTGAAATGAAGGTAAAAATATGATTATTTTTAGTGTGTCCTTGATAATGGCCTGAGGGCTGAAATATTGGAGAATAATAAGAATGGAGTTCAAAAAATATTTGTGTTTTTAATAATTAATTTTATTCTATATTTTCATAATTATTTATTTTTGTTTTTTAATCATAAAATGTATTAACAGATTTGATAGTGTTAACAATTATTAGGTATCAATTTTAAAATTAATAAATTTATATCCAAGATTCAGTGTCCTCTATAAACATTCAGAAGTGCTTGTAATATCTAAATCATCATATTTTTAGCCAAACATAATTTATTTTAATCATATATTTTATTTTATACATATTATTTTGAAAATTAATGCTTAATCACAATCCATAATCTTTA
>NW_027108519.1:376978-383866 GCF_000696795.3 Halyomorpha halys
CCTAATTTGGACTGACTCCTAGTTTAAGCCAATAATTTGACTTAGTGGTTATACAGGCATGAGATTCTATTAACATAAGGTCTGGTTTCGTCATTAAATGGCCATACTGGGATGCAAAATGATTTAGGATTTTTGTTTTTTAATCATAAAATGTATTAACAGATTTAATAGTGTTAACAATTATTAGGTATCAATTTTAAAATGAATAAATTAATATCCAAGATTCAGTGTCCTCTATAAACTTTCAGAAGTGCTTGTAATATCTAAATCATCATATTTTTAGCCAAACATAATTTATTTTAATCATATATTTTATTTTATACATATTATTTTGAAAATTAATGCTTAATCACAATCCATAATCTTTATTATATTTAATTAAACAAGCCCTAAATTTACTCAATAATCCTAATTAATTTATTTTTTTAAACCATTCTTTTAAAACTTTCCCTCAATTGATAACCTTTCTCATGGTGAAATGATCAAGTATGAAAAATTATAATTACCAGCAGGAGCTGTTGGATTTGTTGGACTGACCAGTTTAATACACACTTCGTAGTATGCTAGAAGTCCTGAAACAAATAAATATTGAGTTAAATTAAATACCATCATAAAGTAAGTCTCACAAAGAAGTATATATTCTGAATAAATATTCTTAATTTTTTTTTCTTTTCTCATACCCTCCTGTAATGATGTTATTGAATATTTGGTACATACATATAGGAGGTATGCTATAAAAAATAAATATTCTTAAATATTGGTTAGTTTTATTTATACTTATAGTCTATATCATTTTGAAATCATCATAAAAGATCGAGAAGTACCATAAGAACAGGAATAATTATTTTACTTATTCATAATTTGTTGTTTGTTTTGTGCCAAAAAGGCCAACTGAATAAATAGTTCAGGTCTCAACATGTGAGCTAAGAAAAACATGATGGTTACATTTTGGTTTTCAAAACTAAAAAAAAAAAAATCTATATTCTAACTAATTACAATCTAATAATTGAGAACAACTATGTTTTTAAATATATAATTACAAAGTAAATAGAAAATGTTGATGAACTTTTATTTAAATTATACCATGAAATGTTATATCATTGATATAGATTTATCATTATGGATGCTTATCATGATTTAGATTCCCATATTTCTGATATTATTTTTATGATTAATTAGTTAGAAATTTGAGATAATATTTTGCTTAAAATGAGGAAAATTTAATAAATTTGTTGGGCTATCCATTATCATAGTACACCAGATCTCAAGAATTGCTATCTCATGATTTTTGTTAATAAATCTGTCAACTACAAGTTATTTTACCTCTATGGGACAATATGGTTAGCAAGATACCCAGACTATTATTTTTTTTTTGCTATTAAAATCTATATAAATGCATACAATTATGAAAATGCAATAATGCATATTTGTTATATAAATATAATTTGAATTTATAGCAAAATTTGTTTTAATTTAATATTCCTAGAAAAATTCAACAAATAATAAAAAAAATTTCTGCCAAAAGGCATTGGTTGTACTATCTCATCACCAAGTTTGTCCTTCTTCCCCATATTGAATGAGTATTTAACATTTAGAATATACCTGAAAAAATAGTAGAGTTACAGGTACAAACAGCAAACTCAATGTCTTACTTGAAAATTGAAAAGATTTTTGATAATATATTGAGTTCACCCTTCATATTTGCAATGCCTCAATTTCACTATAATATATTTAATCTCTTTATTGATTTAATCCATTCATTGATACAAATACGTACCAGCTGTCTTAGTGTGTGGTCCTTTCTCACCAGGTCCGCTAGCGATAACTGGTGGAGTACCAGATGATAGTACTGAGTCTTCATTTAGTTTCCATGATCTTCCCCAGGTTGCAATTCCAAGGTTCAATTTTTGAGCTAGAAACATATTAGAGATAATATAGACATATCGAGCTAATACCAGACCATACAAAAATTTCTTTTAATCCTTCAAATGAGTTAAATTGCAATTTAAGGAAGACTTCAAATGAGGGAACTGGTAAAAAACCATTTTAACATTAATTAAAACATCAAGCAGTAATACTTAATTTTATAAACATGGAGCGAGTTAATCAACATTAAATCACGATTATGCTTTTTTCAATGACTGAAACCAAATAGGGCTTGAGGAATAATATAAACTTTATAAGAATTGCCTAATTTGGACTGACTCCTAGTTTAAGCCAATAATTTGACTTAGTGGTTATACAGGCATGAGATTCTATTAACATAAGGTCTGGTTTCGTCATTCTATGGTCATACTGGGATGCAAAATGATTTAGGTTGCTGTGTGTTCATCTAATAATGATTTTTAAAAAAAAATTACTCCAAATCATCAAGTCTTACAATAATTTGTTTTCTATTATTATATTCATCATTTTTTGGCACAACAATTTGTCACCAAGTCCAGGCTGCCTCACATAGGCTGCGCCAACTGACTGTCCTGCATCTCTCCAGTTACTAACACTAAGCAGGGTTCTTGCATCTCCTACAACAGCATCCAAATCAGATTTGATCCCTCTTTTTGTTACATGGGTTTCCTCAAAGAGAATCCTCTGGTATATTAGCAGGTCCTCTATTCTTGCAGCTTGGCCTGCCAATCATAGCCACCCCAGCTTGGCTGCCTTAATAACATCTAGGCTATTGAATAGCTCCCGTTTTTGCATCATTTCAATATTTTGCCTTCCCTTATCGGTTCAAAGATCTCCCATAAGAATATCTTCTCAGATATCATGAGCTTTTCCTCATTAGCCTTTCTTGTACTCCAAAGCACAGAGCCATGTATTAACACTGGGTAGATAAATTTTATTTTATATAGCTTTTTATACACCATAAATTTTGTCTCCTTTGAGAGAAACCTCATAAACTGCTAATATTATGACCAAATAAAAAAAAAAGCATTCATGGGATAATTTAAGAAAAAAAATTTATAACTCCATAAATTTTGAAATTTCCATCATATGACAATAATTATTTGATATTGTTGGGAAGAAAAACCAACAAAATACATTTGAGAGCATATTCATTAAATGGTGCAGTCATTATCAGCTCCAACACCGAGTTAATAAATATTTTGAAGAAAAAACATTATATTTTAAAAACAAAAAAAAATAAAAAGGTTACGAAAGTATTTATTTTTTTTAAAAAAAATTTTCATGTATAGAAGACCAATGGATTCCAACTGACTAATGGACCTGAAATAAAATTGGTGGGATTTTGAGGGTCCGATTAATTTAGGAAAAAACAATCCAAAAATTACTAAAACAAGTTTAAGCAAAAAAAATTATAATAAATGTTTTACATGTTTTTATAAACATTATGATATAATAATTTTTTCCTTAAACAATGTCACAAACTCTACAAATTGTATAGCCATTGAAATATTCAAGTTAATTAATCTTTCTTTGAGCCAAATATTTATTTGATGGGGTATAGAATACATTGGCCTTTTAAGTTTCAATTTGAAATCACTAATAGAAGAGATGGAACTAATAATAAACTCTTCAATCCTTTCAAAAACATGCATCAAGTTGACCTAAAAGGTAATCAACTTACGTTCAGCTCCATGGTCCAACCAATGCCTAACAACAGCTTCAACATTCTGATGAGGCAGCCTTGGGTAAAGGAAAACTAAAGGATGAACGTAGTCAGCTTTATGTGGAGCTCTGTCTGGTGTCCTGAAGTCCACGGCCCACAGGTTTACCATGTCAACATATGGCATCAAAGACCTTACATCCATGTAAGCTGCAATTAGGAAACACAAAATAAATGGATAACTTTCATATATTTTAGAATATACTTAGTGTTTTTTAGAAAAATAATAACATGTATTTCAATTTACCTCACAGTATACCCATTAAATACTTGTATTCGACTTTTAATACTACATACAAGCCATAATTTTTCTTTAAAATAATGGGTATAGCAAAATAAAAAAAATAAAAAAGAGATTTAATTGAAGCAGATATAGAGAGGATAAAAAAAAGAAACAAGAAAGAATAATGTTTAGAAACAAAGATAGATTGAAAAAAATAATGATAAGAACTATAAAATCCTCAAATTAAAATATTAAAATTGAATTATTGTTTACAAATGCCATTCAGATATAAAAATTTACATACTCAAAGGTCAAATTGTTTGTTAAACAAAAGCTGAATCTAGTTTTTCCATTTTAAATTTTTCAGAATCTTAGCAACTAAATTTGTTTTGTTTTTTGTATGGAGTAGGTTGGTAATAAAGTCATTTTGAATCAGCAAGCCCAAAACAAAAAAAAAGTTTTAATTTACACCAAAGTCTCTTATCATGAAAATATAAACTTAATTCAGATTGTCTAGAACAGGTAGCAGCATTAGCGCTAGGTCCTGAGCCACTTTACCTCTTCCTACAAGTTACAATACTTTAAAAATAAAGAACTAGCAGATTTTTTAATTGCTCATATAACACAATTTTTCACTGGTTTGGTCTTTTTAATTTAATTCCTTCAATTATACTTACCGAGAAATTATATTTAGTATATTAATTATATAAGGTTAACAAAGATGGATAACTCATTGTAAACCATACATGTCCTGATAATTAAGCTTCCTTTTGTTTTAATTTTGAAAGTATTTGATCTTGGCCTGAAAGTTAACAGTTATGAAGTAATTGATCAAGTACTTATTCTGTATTGTTCTTTCCCTATCTCTATGTTAATGCATAGACTAGATACAAATAAATGTGATACAGCCTCAGGCCATTTTTCTGATGCATTTCAGTTGCCTACTATTCTTATTAGCATATCGTATCAAAATTTTTTTGATTCATATTCTCTCTCTTGAAAATAAATTAATTGAACAATAGTTAAGAAAATAAAAAATAAAATTAACTAAATTGAATAATATTGGATGATATTCAGTTTTTTTAGTCATTGTATGTGAAGATTGTAGGAGGATGGTCCAGGTGGTATAATAGTAGCAGAAAAAACTATTTATTAGTAACTGGCATTTCGCTCCACTTTGCAGGGCTTCATCAGGGCTAAATGAGAACAAGGTACAAACATTTTAAGAAATTATAGGACTAGAAGAATATACATATGAATTTGTAAAAAAAGTTGATACATAAAAAATAGATACAAAAAAGGTGAACGTAGTAAAGTAAAAAAAAATTATAAATATATATGAAAATGAAAAATGAGTCCCGGCTTTTTTTTTAAGGATACAACATTCACCTTTTTTCTATCAACTTTTTATGTATAATCTTTTTTTACAACTTGATATGTTCATTCACCTGGTCTTATCATAACTCACTATGTTTGTATCTTATTCTCATTTAGCCCTGATGAAGCTCTGTGGAATGCCAGTTATTAATAAGTTGTGTTTCTTCTGCTAGTTTTGTACCTCTCTGGACCACCCCTTGAACCATCTTCCTACAATCTATTAATTGAAAAATATTTAATAAATTAAACTTTTTTTAAAAATGTTACATTGATAAACTCCCTAATTAGTGTAATTTAAACAAGTCCACTTACTTGTAGAATTAACATGTGGAAGAAGACCAATTGAAAGGAGTTTGCCATCAGGTCTTAATTGAGCCTTAAGTTCTCTGCATAAAGCGACAAACTGATCCCTGTGTTCAATAGCTAAAGAATCAACACCAGCTCCAAATGTTTTCAATACCTTATGCCACATTGACTCTTCAAAACAGAAAGTAATTGTTTTAATAGTAAATGAAACTTATCAAGTAATATGAGCTTTAAAAAGTTTAAAAATCTAATATGAACAATTTATTTAAACTTGACAGCTTAATAAAATGTGAAATAATACTTAAGAATCATTATTACTGATTGATGTTGTTTCATATTTCTCATGTTGAGGAGGGAATTGCCAAGCTAAATCAATACCATCAAATTTAAATTCACGGAGGAGAGAAACAACTGTATTGATGAATTTGGTCCGCCTTTCTGGTTTTTCAAGCTGTAACAAGTAACAACAAAAATAGTTAAAAATGATTTTCAATTATATTTTTGAAATTATATTCTAACCAGATTATGTTTCTCTTCTATTTTAATAAATAGTTTAGCACAAACTTGTGAATATGATATAGGTACAGTCAATAATGGTCGTGTGTGGTAAAAAATACTGAAAGACTGTCGTGTTTTTTATTCTTTTATTAATAACTAATTTAATTGCTTAATTTGAAGCAATTAATTTATGTAACTCAACAAATAATGTTATTCAAATAGATTTTGGGAAAAAATTACATAATCATCATGAAATAAAATTATAATTGAAAGTTAATTTAACACAAATCATTTGTTTAATTATTTTTATTTAGAGAACATATATTTACATTGAGGTACAGTTTTAAAATTCATTATTTTATTTTAAAATTAGTTTTTCAAAAAGCCTGTTTTAAAATGTATGTTCTTGATCATTATTATCAGCTTCTATGGTTGGTGCTGCTTTCTTTTGGCTGTTGTTTTGAAACTAAATTATGCTTCAGCTCTTTCATATTTTTTTTGTTTTAAATTACTAATTACTTGAAGTAAATGCGTGTTTTATTCTGTTATGTACGGAATGCCTAATCAGAAATTAGCAGATGTTATTTTAAATGAGCATCAAAACATAATGTGTAAAGTAGAATTTAAAACATTCAACAGTGCCTTATGATTGTAGTCTAAAATTGGCGAATGTCATAAATATGACTTTTTTTCATTTATTTGACATGGATGAATAAATGTTAGTCATTTGATGCTGCTACTCATGTTTATCATGTTTTTTAATGGAAAATACATTTGAAACTGTCTGTTTTAATTAAACCATAAAAAAATCCAGGAATATACATTGAATTACATCTGTAGCAAAGAGAACCATTTC
>NW_027108519.1:386401-388562 GCF_000696795.3 Halyomorpha halys
TGAGGACAAAAGTTTTCCCTCCCCACTAAATCACCATGTTCACCTTGACCGCCCATGCTATGAATAATGACAGTGATTTATAGCTTAGACTTCGTGTTTATTTACTTTTTTCTGGGCTTGAGATAGTGGAATGGCTCTGTTCCTAAAATATGAATATGTTTTTTTATCTCTTACCTTTATCTAAGTCTAATTTTTTGTCAATTGGTTCAATATGATAGTCATCGTTGTCAATGGTGGCGAATCCATAAATCAAGTGAGTGCAAAGACTAGCTCCTACTTTGATATCTTCAACGGTTACTTTTGCTGTACCTGAAACAATAAAAATAAAAAGTTATAATTTTGAAAAAAATAAACTATTTAAATAAGAGTTAAAAAGCATTCAGCGATTTCCGATTGAGTAAAAAGGGAATCAAATATGAAACAATGCTAATTTGAATTTCGTGTTGGAATTTAATCAACATCGAGTAGTGTGGGAATCAATAAGCAGATAAAAACTGAATTTGATACTTCAGCTGATATGTCATCTTATTGTAACATAAAAACTATAATATTCACTGATAATATAGACATTTAGTAGATGCAAGATATTTCTATTGTTCCATCAAACGTGAAACACTTAAATCCTCTAATGCATCTGATCTGTTATCCTGTTTGTCTTCATATCAAATCGGCCTGTTTGTAAAATAGGGGGGGAGAGCGAATGAAAAAAGAAAACTTATTTGACTGTTTTAATTTAAACCTCAGTTTAAATTAGGGACCATGATATAATGAATATATCATTGTCAACACTGTGGTCGTTGTAAGAGTTTAAAAAAATATTTATATGAAAATGATAATATTTTGTTAATTCTTGTGACGACCTGGCAACACTGCGATATTGCAGATTTCAAGCTTCGAAGCGCCAAATAGTTCTAGTACGTGCATTCAGTATTAATATTAATGCTTTTCCGAAAGCAAGTGATGCAAATAACTGATAGTGTTTTGTGTAGTTCCTAGTGCTAATTGTTTATCACGATTATTACATTATTTCATCCAGGTGAGATTAACTTATGTTATAATTTGTAAAACGTTATGTGGATTTCGTATTCATATAAATAAAAATACGTTTTGGTCACTTAATTATTTTTTATGTTTGAGCTAGTTTTGAAGCTCTACGTTTGCATAATTTCAATCGATCAAGGTTCAAAGAAACGATGTTTTCAGTTTTGGAATCGAAGTTCTCTCATTTAATTTTATCATTTATCTTTTTATTTATTATAACAACAGGGCAGTGGTCCCAATATAATAACAGGATGCATATCGAATACAACGAATAACTAAAAGCAGATAAATGCAATTTTAATAAAACCTGTTAAAACATAAGAAATTAATATAATCGATTTAAAATATTTGTATTAGTATACACTTTTTAGTTGGTTTTTAAAAATTATATAATGAATCGAAAAACATAACAGTCGACAAAATTTGCTTTCATTTGAATTGTATTAATAATAGAATAATATTTTATTTTATTTATTTTGGGACAATAGAACACTATAGGCATTTGGATGCCTCAAATTATCAACTGGAATAAAGAGTTTTAAAAGTTTCGGGTTGTTAATGTTATAATTTAGCAATTTCTGTACTAGGTCACTGTTGCTCTGAAAATTTCAAGAGATTCCAAATTTGATCGTTATAACACAACCAGATAATCGACATAGAAGGTGCAATTTAATTTCCTGTTAATTCAGAATTAATTTTTGTTAATCTGGATGTTCGTGATATTTGTCATAATAAATTCAGAAAATGTTGATTTCTAGTTGTTCAGACAAAATTTTTACAATATATCTCAGGAGGTATTAGATGCACAGATGTCTATTAGATACTGTAGACAAATTTACTTTACTTTAAATAATGTTTTTATTTATGTAAAATTTTAAGGATATGGAGCTCCAAGTGAAAAATGAGAGAAAATTGGTGATTTTTAGGGAATGATGGGACATGCATCTTCAATACTTCAATATTTATTTTTTAATGACGTTCACTTTATTCCTGGTATAGTCTAAGTAAAATTTGAACCATTCTCCGAAAGGAAATAACACGGATTTTTTTTGTTATTTAATAGAACTTAAAAATAAATTTTTTGTATCTTCGGAACAGCCGCTATTTTGGCAGGTAGCAT
>NW_027108519.1:390376-400741 GCF_000696795.3 Halyomorpha halys
CGCACAGGAAACTGCACGTGTTAGACCCCTTTCAAAAGAACTTTAGCAATTTCCTTTGAATATTTTCCTTGATATGTATTATGTTTTTTTCGAGTCATTGTATACTGTCTCGTGAATCTTTTATACTTTAACTCCACTTCCTCGACAAATTGTATGGGTCATTCTGTAAATTAGGTGAAACTATCTTTTCTTTTGTATCAGCAATACTTTCCTTTTATATGTATATATTTTTTAAGAGAAAATTATTAGTTATAGTCAACATTGAATATATTTTTTATAGGCACTCGCCGTATGTATTTATAAAGATCAGTACAACAAATATTATTTAATCTAATCTTATTCATGTTAAGGATTTTACATATATTTTATTATTATACATGGCTGAGAGACGTGGCCTCTTACACTAAGGGATGTACAGCGCCTTAAGGTTTTCGAAAATAATGTATTACGCAAAATATTCAGATCGAAAAAAGATGAATTAACGGAAGAATTTAGATGAATACACAACACTGAATTAAAGGACCTTACACCCGGTAAATATAATTCAAGTTATAGCATTGCGGCGTATAAGATGAGCGTGTAAGGTTGTAGGGCTTAGTAACGAGCGGATCCCTAAAATGTTAACCGACGGGTAAACGTCAGAGGGGTAGAACGTAACGTAGGTGGGAGGATTGCGTTAAAATCGATTTAGTAGAACTGGATTTGGAGGGGCATCACTGGAAGGATTTATGTAGAGTGATTGGTAGTATCGGCATCGAACGTTCGGATTCGTTAGGCCATCATTATGATTATTGTTATTATTATTACACTCGTAAATGGCAACCAATATTTTACAATAGGTCGATCTGATGTCTTTTGCTATAATGAGCATTATTTTTGAGACCTTAGAGATCAGAAAATTATGGCCTTCACGAATTTCCTTTTATAGCAGGACTTCTTAGAAGCAATTAAAATCTTCTCAGAAACTTTCTTCCTCGAACTCCTTTCCTTATGAGATACATTTTGTTTACATTGTTTCTTTTACTTTTCGTTTTGTCCTTTTTTTTTTTTTTTATTAACTTTTAAAGTTGCACTCCTAATGGTCACCATTAATAAATAATTAACTTTTAAAATACTATAAAAAGAACTAAGGGAAATACAGTTTCTGTTGTTTATATTTCCCCGAAGGGCAAATAATGCTAGCTTATGAAAAACATTTCATAGGAACGGTACAAGGTATTCCAATAAAATTTTTACTTCATTATATTGAGACTAGATGAGAAGTTGAGATATTTTTACATAACAGGGCCTACTCATGGGTACCTTCTCTAACCATCTAAATTATTTTTGTGAATTGGAAGTTAAAGTATAAGGAATACTCATCGCTGTTTATTATTCAATATAATGCGTTTTTTCATTCTAATTGTATTTTATAAATTCAATAAGTAACACAAATCCGACTTCTGCTAACTATCGTAATAATGATCTACTCTCTTAAATTCAGAACTATTGAAATTATACAAACTATAGCACGCTTTAAGGTAATAACATTTTCAGGATATATTGAATACAAAACTATCATTACGTGTATTAATAAATTTCTATATCACTTTATAAATTTCTTTGAAACATACAGTATTACTTGCAACATACTCGAAAGGGGTCAGGTATAATTGAACAAATTGTAAAACTCTTACGCCGAAGGACATCCCTGTTAGATGCTAATGTTTGCATACGACACAAAAGATGCTAAGGATCTTCCAATTAGAACAATTTATTCTCTTTGTTGCGTTGCGTTTCGCAATCTATTTATTTTTTACTTGAGTGTATTTCTAAACGGAATTCAGAATAAAAGTTTTAAGTTCTGTTAATATTAAGGATTTAAAGTTATTCAATTTTTAACTGATTGTATATGGCAGTGGTTCAAAAAAGTTTTTCTTCTAAGGCTTAAAACGATTTTCTTTAGGCTAAACAAATTTTTCAGCACCCTTGTCAAGCTAAAAAAGGTAATAATGTCGGCACATATATACTAAAACAAACAGTTAAAACTAAATGCTATCCATAATGTACTTCTAATTTTCATTTTTTGAGAACGTTGCATTGGCTTACGGCACCTATGGCTTACGCTTGAGGCATCACAGGGTGATGTGGCACCCACTTTAAGAACCATTGGTATATGGTATTTATAGTAAGTCAATTTTTATTGTTTTATAGTACAGAGTTAAATTAATATTAATTTTTCTCTTCATATTGGGCGAGGTTATTGTTGTCTGTATGCCCACTTCAAGGTCTTTGTATTCATTTTCATTTAATTTACTTTTATGCAAAAATTAGCAATGAAGCATATGTACATTGTATATTCATTACATTAAATATTCAATTTTATGAAGTCTAAAAATTCCTTGATGAGTTTCACCATTAACTTAAACACATTAAACGTTATACTAAAAAAAAAAAAAAAAAGGCCTAAACGTTATACTAAAAAAAAAAAAAAAAAGGCCTAAACGTTATACTAAAAAAAAAAAAGGCCAAATTGTCAAATTTTAATTCTATATTTTCTATTGTCCATGAAAAGGAGACTGCATCGTTACTAGATTTATATTTGACATTTTGGGTTTACTGCACAAATTTCCATATTTTTAGGTTTTTCGTAAGAATAGTATTTTCATTATTTTTTTTAAAACTATGAAATCATTGTTTTATTTACAAGATTGTTTATAAATTTAATAATAATTTCATGAAACTAACAATTAATCCTCAGTTAAATAATTGATTAAACGAGCTCATTTATTCCTATTTCAGCTAATATTTCTAATATGGAGTAATAGTTACCGCGATCTGCTAGAGTTGATAAACCGAATCCCTCCATAGTAACAGAGCTGTTTATAAAATTGTAGAGACAAGATTTACATGTTATTGGACATTTTATTCTGTTATGTAACATGTTTTAAACCTATAACCTTTCCGATTCACGACCTTTTGAATAATATATCGAAATTTAATATTCTACAAACCTGTACATTTTTTTTAAGCTAATGATTTTATTTTATTTTTTTCATATTTTACACTATTTAGCCTAAATTAAAAAAAAAAAATCAATTTAAATTATATGTGCGGTCCAAATTCTCCGATATTATTTAAAAACAGGTATTTATGCAAATATTTAATTATTTTAATTTTTTTTCTTCACAAAATTTCTAGTTCAGAATAGAAAAATACATAAGTATTGTTTAACATGTGAAGAGACGAATTTCATCGTTAAACACTTAGAACAATTAAATATAAGTGATATTATTGAACTAGTATTAATCATTAATCTTGTTAATTACGAAAAAAATTGTTTTATAATAAGCTTCATTGTTATAATAAACGTTTATTCTGTTTTTAACATGGATACTCTGCCTCCTGTCCATTATTTTCCATTTAACTTACTAGTGTTAGTAGCTATTTCATACTTGAGTTTTATGTTCTAAGTGGTGAGTATGTAGTGAGTTTAGTTTAGTTCAAAAAGGTTAGACAAGCTTTCCATATATCGGAATTTATTTATTTTTAGAAGAGATATAAATAGTCCGGAACGTCGACCAATATGAAAAAAAAGTAGTGAAGCATATAAAGATGATAAATTATCTTAAAAATAAATTAAAATTCTATTAAATAATATATTAAGTTACTTAGTTATTGCAAAACTTTTAGTTTAGATATAAATTTATATCTTTATTAAAAGATTAAAAATCAATCTAATGTATATTAAAAAAAGTAAATATATGTACATAAAAAAAGTAGTGAAGTATATAAAGATAATAAATTATCTTAAAAATTCTCTATTAAATAACATATTTATCATTATTACCTAGTTTTTGCAAAGTTTTTAGTTTAGATTAATATTCATTAGAATTAAAATCTTTTAGGTCATATAAAATGAACAGTTTTAAGCATTCGAACTGCAAGCGATGGATAGCTGACTGCATTGAATTTCAGGATTATATATTATTCGAGTTTTCATTTAAAATAACTTAAAAAAAAACAAAAAAAAAAAACTTAGTTTTCATTAAAAACCTTTAATCATTGAACGTACATTATTTATGGATGCCAGTATTGATCGACACTCCATCAGAGGTGTAAATCTTAAATAAGTAATAGATAATAATACAATAAAAAATCTATGATGTAAATGATTACAAGACAATACTTGACACCAATGAGTCAGGTATCCGCTGACTCACTGACCTTCCTGTGTCCTTCCATACTGGAATTGGACATAAAATATGTTAAAAATACGACATTAATGTAATACTGGAAAACAGATATACCATACTGATCAATTATACCATATTAATTAATCTATTACTAGCATATTAATAAATTATACCATATTGATAAATGTATTACTGAATAAGATGCCTGCATTAATAGAGCTATTATGATAGAATAGAACATGTATTTTTTTACTCTTATTATATTCCTTGGATTTAAACCATTACTAAAGATATTATAAATATCATAATTTATGACTGTCGATAAACTGCTCATGAGGACCTTTTACTATATTACATGCTCGAAATGAAGAACTTGTTAATTTTTTGAAACACTGTATATTTAAAAATTAAAGTTGATACAATTTTTAATGGGTAGAAGTCATATTATAAACAAATCATAATAATAAAGTTATGGTAACTGAAGTTTCTCTGATGTTTACAGTGTTAAGAGGTATTTTTAATTAAGCTTTTTCGAATAGTCAAGTTAAATTAGACAAAAAAACGAAACAATTAGGACAGGCCGATAGGAGTGAATCTTCTGGAAATGAAATAATGTATTAGAATTATATTAATAATGATCAAACGTTCACTTTCATAGCTTAAGGTAGAAAATATTATTTGCTCTTATTTACATTATTATATTTATATAATTATCATTCCTAAAAACTAAAAATAGAAGAGCAATTCCCTAAGTCAATTATAGCAGGAAAACGTTTTATATTGTAATAGGAGAGTATGAGGAGCTGCGTTGCCTGGATTCTTAAGCGACTGTAAGGAATATATAGTCGTTTTTGAGATAGGGTGCGGGAAAATGTGGTTAAATATTTGAATTTCATAAGAGTTTTTAAAAATGTTAAAAAAAACAAAAACATTTTTTTCATTAATTCATACTTAATATCTTATTGTTGGATGCTCTACTGCAAAAAGGGAGACGGTCAAACAAGTGCTGAATAGCTTTCTCTGCCCTCAAGCATGTAAAGATAATAAATTATCTTAAAAATAAATAAAAATTCTTTTAAATAACATTAAGTTATCTAGTTATTGGAAACTTTATTTTAGATATACATTGATATTCATTAGAATTAAAATCCTTTAACTAACATAAAATAAATAGTTTTAATTATTTGTACTGCAAACGATGGGTAGTCAATTGCATTGAATTTCAAGATTATATATTATTCGTGTTTTCATTTAAAATGATTTTAAAAAAAGAAAGAAAAAGCTTATTTTTCATTAAAAGCCCATAACTTTTGAACATAGATTATTTAAGGATACCATAACTTTTTAAGAAATTAAATGTACTTTTTCCACCTAACTCATTTTTTACTAAATCCATTTATTTTCGGGATATATGAAAAAAAAGTAAGAAAAGTGATAAAGTACAGTGGTTTTCTTCAAAATATCTTTTTTTTTTTTTTTTTAATGGAAATTTCAGACTACCGAAAATAAATAGAAAGAAGTTATAAAGCCAACTTCCCAATCAAAAGAAACTTCATTTACAGTAAATAAGAACTATCAAATTTCATTTAGAAATGTTCACAACTTTCGAAAAGAAGAGGGGTGGTAGTCGAGTATTGAATACCCTCTATTCTGCTACTATCTAAATAAAACTTTGGTAATAGGAAGAATTAAATTATTTAGTAGTTGATCTGTATCGTTTCTATTTTTAAATAATTATCTGTTAATTTAAATAAAAGCAAGTTGCTTATAACAAATATTCAAATATACAATTGTTATGTTCTCGTCCAAGATACGATAACATTTGGTGCAAAGGACAGACGATAGTGGGATAAAAGGTCAACTATATTCAGATAGATCTATTTGGAAATTTCTTGTTGTTTCAGATAAATCTACCGCTTTCTAATTAAACATGGCATGACTGCGATAAGTAAAATAGATCTCATAGCTTCAAGATACTTTGTGGATTGTTTTTATCAACATCTATTCATTAAAGATCATTTGACGTATTTATATTTTCGTCTAAAATATCAATTGAAACTGAAAAAAAATTAGGGATATCGTCTAAAGATATAGATATATAGATAAATCGGTAAATGTAACCTAGTTATCGCCTAGAAGATATATTTTATTTAAGGGCAAAGACAATATTAAAAATAAAGTAGCCTCTTTTTTTCTTCAACATTTTATGGAATAAAAACATAAAAGTTTAATAATTTTCCTATAAACCAAATTCTAAAGTATTTTTATATAGTTTAAAGTCTTTTTTAGTAGATTAGGGTTCAAAATCAAATTTGATAAAAAAAAATTTGTATCCCCACACCCCTGGCTTCATGAAAGAATAAGATAGACGCCTAACACTGAAATGGAATGGTACAAATTTGAACATACAATACTTTTACTGAACAAAAAAAATGCTTAAATTATAGTTTTATAACAATAAGTATTTCTTTTCCTAACATTTCTTCTGAAAAATGTTGATCTCTCGCGTAAACTAATTAGTTAAAGAAATGTAAATCTACGCAAAGGGTAATTTATTACATAAAGTTAATAACAAGATATCAATAATTAAATAAAATAAAATGATATTAACGAATAATTTTGTTTTGTTTTTTCTAGCTTAAATCCTAAGAACATCACCAAGGTAATGAGGTAAATATCAAATAGATTTTATTTTCATTTTAAACACATTACCCGTTTCATGAAATGAAGCAGCTTAAAATGATTTTGTAAAACTAGAATATAAGAATGACATATTAGATCTAAATATCCTGAAATTTGGCAAAGCGTTGACATTTTGCTAATTATTTTGTGGAACTGGAAGTCAGACACGCCATCGGAGAAGGGTTAAGTCCCGAAAACATTCTGATATAAAATAATAAATTCTTGTTATAACGTTTTGTTTGTTCTTAAGTCTTATTTTCATAATAAAGTTAATGCATATTAAGAAATACTAAAAGACAAAATATTGGCTGGATTATTTTTCCCTGGTTGTGAAATACTTTAAAAGTAATATTTATATATAATCCATACACTTTTGTTGAGACTGGTTATATTTGTTTAAATAAATACATTTTAGTCTCAATACAATTTGTATTTGTTTAAATAAATACATTTTAGTCTCAAGGAGAATCTTTATACAATTTTAGAACCACATAAATTTTAAATAATTTTATGCAAGCTATTCTGCCCAGGTCATTAATTTCAGTCCACAATTACCCAATTTAGTCAATTCTTCGCATTAAATTAAAAATTTAAAAACACAGTAAACCTTTTCTATTATAATTATAGACTTGGGAAGAATATCCAGCAAAAAGTTTTTTAAAATTGATGTGGTACTAAAATTTTATTAACATTGGCCTTGAGGATGGCCAAATTGGCCGAAACGTCGGACTTATAAAGAAAGATAAATTGTTTTGAGACTAAAATTGGATAAAATTTATTTAATTAAATAAAGTAATATTTATCTTTGTTGGAAAAGAATTCAGATCGGATTTTATTTATGAAGCTTTGTTTCAAACTATAATGTTATTAATGAGCGATATTTCAATATAAATCCATATATACAGGATTGCGTAAGAATTACTTTGTTACTTAATATTTTCACATGTTATTACTCATGATAATTGTTCCATTTTCCTGTGAGGACCTTCCAGCGATAAGTGGTACAGAATAAATGTAGAGGGGATATCAGCGCGTGTGTTCTAATATGCAAACATCAGTTTTCGAAACTACAAAAAAAATTATCGAATTTGTACTACTGACTCCAAAGGTGACTACCAGAGGTTAGAGTTAAAAATACGAGGGAAAAAGACACAATAACAAGAAAATAGATAACACTTATGTAATAACTGCTGAATTCTAAGAAAACTGATTAAAAAGCTTATTTTATCAATTTTCTTCAATATATCTGACCCCCGAGAACAAATTTATTGCTTCCAAAAATACAATAAAATAAAGTTTAATGAAAAAGAAATGTACAATTGATTTAGCATTGCCTTGCTTTGATACAGAAATATTTCCTGTGATAAATACAAATAACTTTAAAACTACATTTATTTTTTGTAAGAAAATCATATTTTAAAGTAAGGAAAAAAACTGACCAATTCTATAAAAAATGATTAGAAGAGATGTTTGTATCAATTTTCTTTAAATTAATCTGACCCCTGGATAAAAATTTATTGCTTTCTACATTGTATCAAAATAAATTTTAACAAAAAATAAAACAAAATTTTTTTCCATTAACTTTATCTCACCTGGACCAACTTAAAACTAGATTTTTCGTTAATAAAAATATATATATATTTTTTAAATTTATTTTTTGATATTTACAACTGTATTGAAATATATCATAAATAAGTGATGTTAGTTATACAGACATGTGGAGAATCTACCCATGGACGGAACTCCAAAATAAAAATATCATAACTATAATAATAAGAAACATATTAACAGTTTTTTTTTTTTTTATCAGAATTAAGGGATTAGAAATCTTGTATTTCGTTTATCTGAATTACAAAACCAGTTTTAAATGCCTCGAAAACATCAACATGGAAAAGCTGACAGACAGCTTGTCGGATGTTTAACTTTAAGCAACCTGCCATTATCATATATTACCCACAATTTATTCAAACATTTAGAATCATGACACAAATTAATTGCCGGAAACGAATTTACACCAATTGACTAACAATTTATCGCAAAATTAAATCTCTTCCATATATAATTTTCGTATACATTGAAATATAAGAGAAAGTTTCATAATAGATGATTTAATAATAATAAAAAATTAGTTAAGGGATAAATAATTTAAATTAAACTGCTAAATAGAGAAAGATACTATTAAATTTAGAAAAAAGAACGACACCAATGTGAATTCATTGTAAATGAAATTATTTATTTATTTTATAATGATATTTATTTAAATATTATCTTCAACTACAAAAGAAACAAGAGTTTATTTACCTTACAAGGGCTGCATAATAATTTAAAAGTTTTTCATCCAAATATTTATGTTGTTTCTAAAAAATTAAGTAAACAATAAATAGGGAACGCTGACCTCTTCAAAGCCGAATTCAAGGTGTATCAGTTCAAACAGAAACGAAGGCCAATTGGCAATTGGATTTCAACTAGTTCCTTTTGTTTAAACAATTAATTCAGCAAGATAATAAGTTATTTATTAATGGTAAACATGCATATATATTCATAGATACTGTATCATTGTAACGATGTGTTATGAAATAAAAAGAAAGTTTTTTAAATCTCATATATTGGCCTTAATGTCAAAAAATAAAAATAGTTTAGTTTTACTTCTAGGACCTTTTGGGGATATTGCATTAAGAACCACAATGTTTTTAATTTTTGACTTAATGGTACTTACGAGATTAAAATAAAACAAAACTACTGTGTGAAGGTCAGGTGGTAAAACATATAATAAAAAATAGTTAATTAAATATAAAACACATAATCAAAATATTTTTATAGCACCATTTGTTAAAATACGATTTGTCTTTAATACAGCTAAATAAAGTAATTTTGTTATTGTAAAGTTAAAATTAACATTGTATAATGAGTGTCATCACAGAAAAGCTTAATTTGTTTTTATTTAATCTGTGCAGTATTTAGTTTTGTATATTATACCGTATATTTCAGATGAGATTTTATAGTGAAATTTGTACATTAATGATGTTCCAAGGTTTTCTTGCTCCATTTTTAGCTTCTTTTTTTTTTTTAAATTTATTTAGTCTATTCCATATTAGTGCATGATTTTCTAACACATACATTAATCTAAAATTTTCTCGTAGTCATTAAATTTCAATTGTTCCGTAATTTTTGAAGTAAATAAATCTGGAAGTATTACATTATGAATTTTGTGATTAACTGTCTTAATAATAGAAATCCATAATAAAAATAAATACAATTATGCTGTACATTTTTTATATTGATTATAACTTGAGTAAGAATGTTCTCATCGACACATTCACGCCGGGAATTATTGGAACCGTAGAACCGGTTTACTAACTTGTGTTTTGTTTAGTGATCTCCCTGTTTGAAACTGAATTCCTTACCATCTCTCCAGAAGGACTTTCCATTCCAGTAGCAGATGACCCTCGCTCCAAAAGCTGGAGCCGCAGCTAAGAAAAATAAGAACAAGAAACGCATCTTCCTCTGA
>NW_027108519.1:401696-404796 GCF_000696795.3 Halyomorpha halys
AATTAAATTTTTTTTTCTATTCCTTTCTTCTGGTAATTGCATTTTCCTGAGAAAACTCCTTTTGTATTTTCATTTCAAGGAGGCATAGTTAGTATTAATCCAAGGGATCTTTTTTGTGTGGAACTTACACTACATCTGAAATTTAATCATCGTTTATGCCATCCTTGAGGTGCCTCTGAAGGTGTAAGTTGACTAGAGAAGAGATTTGTTAGATTTTTGATGTCCAAAAAAAAGATCATTTCTTATAGTTAGGATATCACTTATTTTTGGTATTTGTCAAAACAAGGTGCAATTATAAAAAAAGATATTTATAAAATAGTGTTGTACAATATGTTTTAATTTTTTTACAGCACATTAAAAAAAGGCACAAAAAGATTTTATTTTTTTAAACTAACTTTTTAGTTAAAAAAATAATTATTAGAACATTATCTCGAATTTATTTTTTAATCCTAACAGAAAATCATTGTTTAAATGTAACATATAGGGGGCTATGAAAAATAAATTAATTTTTTTTTCTTAGTCCCTATCTTCTTCTGGTAATTGCATTTTCCTGAGAAAACTCCTTTTATTCGGTACTTTCATTTTAAGGAGACCTGGAAGGCATCAATCCATGGGCTCACTTTTTGTATGGAACTTACACTAGATTTTTCGTAATAAAACTTTTTGGAATGATTGTTTCCCTGCAGATGTTTCAATATGGGGGGACAGTGGTGACCCATTAGGACGTAATATACATTTATAAATTAAATTAATTATAAATAAATCCATTATAAAGATAAATTGGGAGCTAAAAGCAGATGATTAGAATCACACTAATTTTATTTTCTTATTGATGTGCACCAAAAATCTCAATTGCCTATCAAAGGTTTCATCAGGTAGGTTATATTTTTTCATAATTTGTTCGCAATGTTATTTTATAGTTGAATGGAAGATTCTTCCTCCATTTTTATCATTTGACAAGTAAATTATTTTAATATGAATACGACATTACATGCGAGTAGAAACGAATAACAATGTAGCTTTGAGAAAAAATCAATTTTATTCATTTAAAAAAATAAATCAGACTCATTAGTTATTTATTACGTTTTTATATTAGCAGATCTCGTAGCTATCTTCTTTTCAGGCGCCTGGAAGAGAAAGCAAGGTTAGAAACTTGTGGATTAGGGTGGTTAGGGAGTTTATAATGGAAGGAATTATATCTGGTTCGGGCTAGATCGGTTATATTTGGAACATTATGGTCTTTATATATGATTTTATTTGTGGCAAGGTAAGGAGCATTGAGGATTTTGGATTGTAAGAATTGGATACGAGAGGAATTCGAAGAGTGGATCCCCAAAGCTCAACTCCGTATGTCCAGATGGGCCTTATTACAGTCATATAGATCTGTCTTTTTTAATATATTGAAAGTTTAGAACGTTTGTCTAGTAAGTGCTCTATTAGTCGAAAACGACATCCAGTATTCTGCATTTTCAGTCTGGTGTGAGGATTCCGGGTTAGTAGTTTATCCAAATGTAGTCTAAGGTAGCGGATCTGATCTACAGGGGTAAGAGCAACAGTATTAAAGGTACTGTAGGGCAGTCGGTTGGCTTACGACGATTAAATTAAAGGGTTATTGTTAACTGTGAGCACGCTTCGAATGTTAAATTTAGGTCTCTAGAAAAGTCATACCCTTCCATTACATCTTTATCCGCTTTCAATCTTAAGAGAATACAATTTTTAAAAAAGATAGGGAAAGTTATTTTTATTTTTAGGTTAGAATTGTGGAATTGACCAGGAGGGTCCAATCATAAAATGAGGAGCTTTTTTTTATATCAGAAAAGTCATTGAACGAGATATAACAATTTTCAACTCGTTGATAAATTTCACCAATGAATTCAGGGATATTAGAAACGTTAAACAATTAATTTGCTAAGTATCTTTAAATAAAACTTTATATTGAGTAAATAAAAAAATAATAGATTTACCTTTAAACAAACACAAAGTCAATCCAGACATGACACCAAATAGTAATAAGGTTTAACGATTTGTAAGCTCTATGCCAATTCCACCAAAATTAAAGCTTACATGGCTCCCTCAGTAACCCTCAGCAGGCTGAACACGTATCAAAACCTAGATCTACACTTCTCGGCTTCTTTTACGATCAGATGAACGCCGATTTTGTAATTAGTTCTTTGTTCAGCTCTCAGGCTTGCACACACAACTTTGCTCGTCCTTACAATCGCAGGAGTGATAATAGTTCGATTATATTCACAGATTGCGATACCACGGTGCAATTGGCCCGAATTCTTCTTTTCGACTTATTAACTTTTTGGTTAAACAAAAATCTTTAGATGTTCATCGCCACTTAAAACAGCAACTTTCGCTTCATTAAAGAATGTATTAAAGCCAACTCAAATTGAGGAAAGTCTTTTTAGGAAAGTTTTAAAAGAACAAAAATACAAGCTGGCTCGGAATACAAACATTTATTGGCACATTTACAATCGAAAACATAATGTAAAATAAAAATAAAACCTTCACAAATAAAATAAAGAACATAAATTAACATAAAAGTGTCATTCGAGATAAAATAAAATGAAACAATAGGAATAACAAAATTTACAAAATTAATAAATATAAAATAAATACTACTGGTCGACTCCGATTGGTCAGAAACAAGATGAAGAATATATTATCCGAAACGTTAGAGAAGATGTTTTCAAGTTCAGTTGTTCGAATGTTGGTGGGCCCACGTCTGTACTAGCTCAACAACATTCGGAATGTATAAAGACCAAGATGGCCATACTGGCACTTATTGAGGGTAGATATGGTCTGGTTGTTATTATAAATAATATTAGCCGACTAATTAGCAATAACTAATATTCAAGTAAAAGGCTGAAAAGCAGAAAAGGTCTGGTTCCCGACTGTAATGCCGATTAACACTCAAAATATCCAAACTAAAATATAATGAACGCAGACATGGCTGGTTAGAAACTATAACGGGTACTGATTAATAGGAACTGACTATAAATGTAGATGGTCAACCTGTTGCTAGGCGACGCCTTAACAACAGTTATCAACTGTTTCTATTACTCTTAATTATAACACAAATATAAATATATAT
>NW_027108519.1:404895-405295 GCF_000696795.3 Halyomorpha halys
TTTTAAAAAAGCAAATTCTAATGATAATAATAAAAATAAAAATAAATGTGATTAAATTAAACACTAATACTACTTACAAATTAATATATTAAATATGGCGTTAACAAAAAGTTTATGCCAGAGGAAACTAGTCTGAAATTGTCGCACCCTGCCCCAATAAACATCAACAGGTTTTTAACCGTATTTTCTGAAAGGGCTGTTATTATAATGATTTCATTGCCAGTTCTTCACCGCCAGCAAACTGTAAGTATGGGCCAAGGTTCGACGAAGAACTTTCATATCAAAAACATTTGAAGGAGTTCAGGTTTAGTAAATAGATAAAAGAAATAACAAAACGCAATAGAATAATTGAGATCTTTTGGCGGTATGAAATAAGTTGTATTTGAAAGAAACTTGAGAG
>NW_027108519.1:406405-422313 GCF_000696795.3 Halyomorpha halys
CCAACTATAATGGCATTCGTTTTTGTGTAGAGGCGTCCCAATAAATTGCTTCCAGCCACATGTCCCGCCCATCTTAACCTCATTAAGTTCACTGTTAGTTCTTCTCCTCCATGTGTTAAGCCTCTGATTCCAGATCGCTCCCGTATCGGCACGGAGAGCTTTCAGTCCAGATCTCTCAATTCTCCTTTGTAGGGTGCCTGTTAGAGCGCAGGTCTCGCAGCCGAATATCAGAGATGGTTTTATCATGGCATTCAACACTTAGCTTCAGATTTTCCATTCAATTTATACCTGAGTTTTAAAATTCCTTTGATCCTTTGAAAGAACTAATCTTCGACAACATCATGTATTAATTTCTTATCGAAGAAATTCGAATTGTTAAACTAAAAAAAATATGGGAGGTATAAAATCGACATCTTTTTCGTTTTCTGCACCACTGAAAAGAACGCGGACCTCTGCTCCTCGTATAATAAGTAAGAAATACGAAGTTAAAATAAATCGATACACGAGCATGAGATCTTAAAATCGATAGCACTATTTTTCCTGTACGTCGGAAAACATATTGAGGGTTCCTATAATAAGTATGAAATACAAAGCTGAAATAAATCGATTCGCGAGCGTGTGATCATAAAATCGAAAGCTTTATTTTCTGTACCTCGGAAAACATAAAGGAACTCTTGTGTCACGGTAGCATTAACTTAAGAATTTTAGGTTATCATAGTTTTGTAGAGGCGAACTATTTTCATTTTTGATTCCATCCGTTCATGTCAGATTTTTTAAAGTGAACATTTCCTTTACTTTTTTTTTGTTAAAATATTTCCGTCAAGTAAGGGTATATCATCACCAGTGTAGTAGGGTATATTACCAGTATAGTAATAAGTAGGGTATATTACCAGTGTAGTAATGTATATTTGTTACAGACATTTCAAATTCTTTCTCCTTTGCAGCCTCGGTGTTCGTGGCTTAACTTCGTTGTAAGGATTCCAAAAAAAATTTAAAGATATGCTGAATTCATGTTTTGGTGGATATTTGTGTTAGTTCAGAGCTAATCTAAAAAGTTTCAGAATTTTTTATTTATTTAAGATATTATTTTTTTGTAAGTTGGGACGTGAACATTGGCTGCTCTTCGAGCACCTTATACCATCGGTAGACAGTGCAGACACCAAGGACATAATGCCCTTCGGGCACACAATGGGTCGCTTCAGTGTTAGTTCAATGATTTCCCAAAAAAGTGAGAATTTTCCTAGGAAGACCAAAATTCAAATAATACTTGAAGATTGTTATAAAAGATAATTCGTTACTAAAAAACTAGGTTTAAACCAGATACAACTGTAGTATAATTTTTCGTTAGATGTCAGCGAAATGTGTTACCTTGTATTAAAGAATAATCAAATAAATAGAAGTAAGTGTTTATCTGCTACGAATTGGTTAACTTTTTGTTTGTTATAGTTTAAAATATCTTGGAAAAATTTGGACAAGAACTACATTTATTTATAAAAAAAAATAAAAAGTTGATACGATAAATGACTTTTATTTTATTGTATCAATTTTTTATTTGTTATTTGAAGTGTAGAATTCGTTTCTCTCTTAATATTCCATTATGCAGATACGATCTAATCATTAATAGTTTCAACGATTCTGAGATGATTGATTCTCTAACGTAGGATCATCATAAAACCTATTTAAAGGTACCTTGTACGATAAGGCTTCCAGTTTCCTCCTAGCCAAATCTAAAATCTCTTCCACTCGCTCTCACCATTCTATTGATTATCTTTTCTTAAAGAAACCTTGAAAACTTACTGGATGATGTAATATTCCTTTTGTGGTTTGATTTAGTGTTCTGAGTAGAGTCCATAACGTATTCCTGAATCTATAACTTAGCATTGAGGTAAAAATTGTTTGACCATTTACGTAAGATGAGCTAAAAATGTTTTTGTTTTCCTTTAGGGATACCCAATTTTGTAAATATATCGTTCAGCTCTAAGCTATGTTATTTCCACTTCATTATTAATTTATACATTTAGTAAAATTAGGAAGTTCTAAAAGGGAATGGTTTTCAGAATCTTGAGATGTTTTATGTATTTATTCTTAATACCTGGTGGGCTTACATGGTTAATGTAAGAGGTACATATTTTTGTACAAAAACACTGATTATGGGGGTATAGCCTCAAACAAAAGACACCCCTAACTAAATACAGCGTTATAAATAAAACAAAAAAATAAGATAAAATAATAATTCTTAATAAAAGATAAAAGTAAAGTTAATAACAAAAACAATGACATTTATAGGTTTAACAAAATAAATAATTGACATCTGAATGAAAAAAGTGAATTTAAGAAAAAGATGAAGAGGGAGAGAGAAAAACAAGAAATTAAGATGCAATAAAATTTTAGAATGACAATAACAGAACTGATAATTATACTTTAGTCTTCGGTTTGTGGTTGGGTTTCCCAAGTTGTAGGTCACTGCTCCTTTAACTGTAGGTAACTGGGAGTGGAGCTCCATGAATCTTTTTTTGATGTAATCCTCTATTGCATCTATTTGTAATTCCCGATGCAATTGGCTGTTTCTTACAAACCAAGGAGCATCCACAATGTTTTATGTAAATACTTCATTTTATAAAAATAAGGTATAAGTGCAATTTCAAATTGATTTTATTACCAATTTATTTTTCTAATCATTTCCTTTCATAACTGGGTATTCAGTCTCCAAATCAAAATTCATTCAGTTGCTCTAATAATGCTTTTTAGCTAATTGATTAATTATCGTTGGCAAAGCAAACGTTAAAAAAAATGAATTGTTTAAGTATCAGTATAGTAACCAAGCAACCAGTTTTTTCTGTTCGGAGTTAAGAAAAACCAGGGAGCTTGTGTGAGTAGAATTTAGAGGAAGTAGTATATGGGAGAGGGTAAGTCAGGAAAAGTGAAGCCAAAAAAGCCGGCGTTATGATGGGCCAGGAGTCTAGCAGAGGAGTTGGGGAAGAGAACGGGCCAATAACTGGATGCCTTCTGTTTCAATTCAGATTACAATGGCAGACATTCTTACTAACTTCAATATACCTAAGCTCCATGGGCGTGGCCATTTTGATAAGGTTACCCTCCCAAATAGATGACAAAGACGGAGAAAATTTATGGTCATTATTGTTCCTAACACTTCTCGTAAAGGAGAAAATATATAGCATGAAATTGATGGAATATATTTTTAATTATCTTTTAATCTAAAAATGAAAATTCTCCTAAGAAATAAAATAACCTATAATAGTGAAATGGCCATATATGCTAGCAGCTTACCATGAATATTTATATATAACTTTGAATATTGAATACTTATATGTAACTTTGTCGGTAAATGGGATTCAAAATTAAAATTTATAACTTATTGGAGTTCAATCATGTAGCTTCTCCAGAAGTCTGTATCATGCCATAACATTTATTTATTTTATACATTTTTACCACTAAATAAATTATAAAAAAAAAATATGATTTTATAAAAGCAAGGATCTAAATTAATTATGCTTCAAATTTTAATGGGCAAACTAGCAAGTGATTTAATTCGGCTTGTTCAATTATTTAAATATTTCTTCTCAAAATTGATCAATGTTTTAGACATTAAAGAATTGATACAGGCCCTGAGAAGGTGGAAGAAAAATTTGTTTTGATGCTAAGTTGTAAACTACTCTAAATTTAGAATTTTTTTGTATATTTTATGTTTATTTTTATTTAACTGTGCAGAATCGTCTTTTTATTTTCTTTGTTGACATTTTAGCGCCCAATCCGACTCCTTCTTCCCAATATGGTCTCATTTTGTTTCAGAAACTGAGAGCAATAAACTTAAATTTTAAATATTAACCTTATATTGTATACATAAATATATATTTTTTAATTTTATATTTCTATTATCCATTATGAAAGTAAAAGAAAAGGTTTTAAAAGTTCCAACTTTTGTGAGGTGAAGATGTGAAAAAGGTCTTGGGGTGTGTTTATATATATATTTTTTTGGGGAGGGGGTGTATATATATTTTTTGTCTATATGCATTTATTTTTTTTTAATTTGATGTTTCCATTGTCCGTTATTAAGGTAAAGAAAAGGTTTCAAAAGTTTCTAATTCTGTGAGGTGATGATAGTTTGGTGAATAAAAATAAATTAAACTTATTTTATTTATGTCGATTTTCTCACTAAATTTCAGGCCTTCACCAGGGCTGAAAACAAACGAGATAAAAACCATAATGTAATGAACAATAAAAAAGTATAATAAGAAAATAAGAAGAATTATAAACAATTCTAAGACAAGATAATTTATAATATAGTAATAGTATCCCCTCCGCATCCCCCCCCCAAATATCTCCCATTAAATCTACGGTCAATTATACAAATACATCATTGTACGTTCCATATTTTATTTTCATTATAATATCACTTTGAGATGTAACATGATCTATTACGATTCGCCTTATACACTAAATAATAGCGTCATTGTGAATCACTTGCTCTGTGAACCTTGTTTTTATTTCAATAGGGTTATTGTTAGAAACCACAGTCATTCAAATCTTCCTGTTACTTACAGTAAAGACTAGAATAATTCTTCCATAACCTGTTTGGTCATTGTATTGCAACATAATTGTAAATAAATATTCTAAAAAAAGTTTATAATGACGGATATATATGGATTCCTATTATACTCGTAGTACAAGAGTCGGAAAGAAGAAAAGACAGTTATTCCACCCTAATTTTTGATTGCTTTAATGAAAACTATGTATTATTACTAGTCAAAATTTATGAGTCTGCCAAGTATCGGTAGGGGGAATAAAAAATGGCGGCTGCTTCAAAACGTTAAAAAAAAAAAGCTAGTTTAATGCACTATTAAGTAGTTCCCGATGTTTATTTTTGTATAAGTAGTGTTTTCATGATATTTGCTAAAATAAATTGATTTATAGTTGTTCGGACATTAAGTTTGATTTTGAAAAAATATTTCTTAGTAATCATTCAACATAGAAATGTCTGCCAGTACACAAAACTTTCTATAAATTAGTCCCTTGGTATGTATCTTTATAGGGGTAGTAGTTTTATGATATTCGCATATGACAATTTTTTCAACTATAAATCAATTTATTTTAGAAAATATAAAAACTACTACACTTACGAAGATAAACGACTATCTACTTTATAGTTCATTAATCTAGCTTTAATTTGAGTGCTAATAGACATCTGTACGTTGAATGGTTTCTGAGACATAGATTTCTCAAAATAAATTCACTTACTACTAATCTTCCAGTACATTTTTTTTATGCTATGCTTTTTAAAAAGTCATATTTCAAGTACTATTGAATGTATGAATTAGAGCTCATACTTTAGCAAATTTACTTTACTTTAAATGATGTTCTCTTAAATTGTCTAGTGTTTTTAATTTTTTTTTAACGTTTGAAACAGCTAGTTTTCATTAAAGTAATCAAAAATTGGGGTAAAATAACTACCTTCTTTTCTACTCCTGGGCTCAAGCACTATTATATGTGGTATTCATATTTCTTATTGTAGTTGATAGTTATTTATTTCACTAATATTTCACATAAAATTGTACAATTCATATTATGGAAAATATTTTACAACTATGAAGTATCACTAATTTAATGAAATTCAACTGTTTTTCAAGATCTATCCTTTATTAACATTTAACATTCAATATAAAATGTTATACAATTCAATATTATTATAAAATCACACTTTGTCTGTACAAAAACAGTGTATTTTGAGTCAATGGTTCTTTTTTAAAAGACTGTTCAACAATATTTAAGAAGTGGGTGTTGATATGAATATTTTATTTTACACTTGATCCCTTTTACACTGTTCTCTCAACTGAAGAGCCATAAGAGATTTAGTAACTTGAACTTGGATTTGAAAAACGGAGTTTAATCAACCCTTTATGGGCCCCTTCTTACCGAAGTAATCTACTTTGGCTGGGAAAGCTGGTGAGATTGCGAAGTCACTGTAACAAAGTTTAAAAAAAAATAAAATTGTTGGCATATATTGCATTTTAGGTAAACCAAAGTAAGTGTAAATAGGGTTAAATGGTATTTTTTTCATATTCCAGCTGGAAAGAGAAACTATACCAACTTATTGCTCCATCATGGTCATGTTTCATGGTGAAAGATAATTTTAAGTTCATAATTACAAAGTAGAATCACTAATAGTTTTTTTGCATAATAAAAACGACTACTAGTAATATTGTAGGAGTTATAAAGGCAAGAAATTACAAATCAGCATTATACTATGTTCAAACTAAAAGACCGATAATATTAGTTTCTGATTTATTGTGAAACGGGTCCCAGCTAATGGAGCGGAGTCAAAATATTATAGATAGATAGGTAGGTAGACAATAATAATAATAAATGGAAAGGGAATCCAAAGGTTCGTTTCCGATACCACCAATAGTTCTCTACATCTCTCCAGTGGTGCCCCTCCAAACCCCAATCTGCTAAATCGGTTTTATCACAATCCTCCCATATACGTTTCGGTCTACTTCTCGGACATTTACGCCTAGCTATAACCTGAATTATATTTACCGGGTGCAGATCTCTTAGTTCGGCATTGTGTAGCCTTCTAAATTCTTCAGGTAATTCATCTTTTTTCGGTCCGAATATTTTATGTAACATTTTAAAGAACCTTAAGGCACTGTTCCCTTAGTTAAAGAGGCCACGTTTCGCATCTATAAAGAACAGTGGAAAGGATAATAGTTCTGTAAATTCTAACTTTCAGTTTTTGGACAGAATGCATGAGCCATCTATGTTTTATCTTTTCTCAAGAAGACTCTTTCTTAGAAGCAATAATATATACCATGAGATAGTATATTACTATCAATTTGTTTTTTCAGAACTTTTCTTGAAATATTCTTACGTAAGGTTCCGGGAATACCGTTATATGGATAAATAACCAGGCGAGCTATTCCTGTTGTGAAATTTAACACTTATCAGTCGCTAACTTTTTATACGTGATACTCACTAGGTTGTAGGTGGTTTCGGTAAATATGCAAAAAATTGAGTATTGTAAGAGTAACATTTCTGTGAGAAATGGTTTATTTTACACATATATATGAGATTCAAATGATTGTTTATTTGGAAAGGGTAGTGATAAATAACTGGAGATCTCAATTGCTCTGTTACGGATACTTAACTTATAAGTAGTCTTACCGATTTCTCCAAAAAAAAAAAAAAAAAATATGTCCACTAAGCGCCTGTGTATCTATTTAATTGCTACAGCAATGTCGCACTGAGTTAGGCAAAATCGTTAATAGTACAAGTAAAGTCAGTGAGGTAAATGCTACTTTAACAATCACATGTATACGCCTTGACAGTGAATTGTCATACACAGTTATTGCAGCGTGTTAGCAAGTGTTAGCCACCACATGGTGTAACTACTTCTTAGTTACAATCATGACAACATTAACTATCAAGATGGTTTTATTGTCGGGCTGGATCTGGCGTGATCGTTAATAGTACAAGTAATGACAATGGACTAACAGTTGTATTAACTGGCACGCTTAACTGTCATACGCCTTGGCAGTGAAAGTCGCAATATATCAACCTTACGAAATGTAATTACGATAGGCGGAAAAACATTGTTCTTATATATTTGTCCAAAAACTTAAAATTGTATCAGCCACATGCCCCAAAAACAAATCCACTATGGATCCCAAAAAAATCTACTGCGGAGCTCAAGAAATAAATTTGTCCAAGAACTTAATAAAACCAGAGAGTTTCAACTTATTTCTCTAAATTTAGATTTAGCTCCAGAAGGGGATAAATCTCTGAAAATCTGGGAAAGTTTTGAAATTTGGATTTATCTTTTTTTTTTCTTTTTTTACCCCCTACCTGACCATTTCTAACGTACTAGGGTAGAGGAATGTTACCTTACAGAATACTTACCGATTCTAATCAATTAGGAAGGTTGATTTTTCATTTCGGGTCCACCAAGAAATATGATCACAGGTGCAGGTGCAACCGGCATGGACCTTCCCCATAGAATTAAAATTAACATGGAAGTTCTGTCATAGTTACCTATTACAGTAACAGATCAACCAAAGTAAAGTGAACGACCTCATATCAGTTAATTGTACCTTAATAGAGCGGAAAAAGGGAGTGAACCTAACCGAGTAGATTGGTTTCGTTTATTATACGGAGATAGGAAGAAGAGGGACCGAAGCTTTGCCCGTGGCTTCGCAGGAGCTAATGTCGATGCCTGCGCAAATTTATAATATTAATATCTAATATTTGAGTAGACTGCTGGGATTACAGGGGTCCAACTTGACAATATTTTGACTCCTTTGAGGTATACCTTTTTTAAACATTCATAGTGCGGTATGTTTAAGAAAATTAAGAATACACTTACAAGTTGAGCTTGGCCGCCTTGGTGATGGGGAACTTGTTGCCGTCGCAGACACCTCTGGGGTCATCCAGAGCCAGGTCGAGGACTGCGATCCCCCCCAGGCGGTGGGTCTTCGCCAGAGCGGCTTTGGCAGCTGCGGTCTCGGGCTCCTCGAAGCCCACCCAAAGGCCTTCGCTGACTTTACGGTCCGGCAGGCTGTAGCAGTAGGTGCCCAGCGAGCGTTCTGATTGGCTCACTTTTCTCAGGCTTCCTATTGGGTAGAATAATGTTTTGTATAGAATATGAAATTAAAACATAGTTATAATATGACATCTAATGGATATTAATCTAAGTGTTATATATAATGACACCTTCCAATTAATTTGTTATATAGTCTTTCGGCACAAAAAGGACCTTTAATAGTGGATTTTATAAGAGTACGGTCACAGAGAAAAGTTCCTCTAAAACGTCTTTCAAATTGTCAGAACTCCACCGTTTTGGTCTAATTATTAGAGCTTTAACGCTGACAAAAACTAGATAAAGGAACAAAGTATAAGTTTACATTAAGTATGAAATTCATAGGTTATGGACCACATAATAAACCCAATATCCCTTTGTTAAATCTTTGGAGAAAAAACAATATATTCTTTATGCAACACATTGGGTTTTACATGGGAGGAGGTAGTTACTTGTACATTAACTTTATTTAGAGTCACTTTTCTATGCCTTTGAATTTTCTTCCTTCAACTTACTCTAAACTTATGTTACAAACAAATATGAATAATGAAGTAATAATTTTTATAGTTACCGATATTAGTATATGGGTGAAACTATTTTTTATACACATTTTTGTATTTGATTTTTTATTTTAATTATTAATTATTTAATAATTTTAAGTATTAATTCTTAATTATTAAGAAAAAGGTGCTTTTCTTGGCGAGAAAATAATATTCGCATATTACATCTTAAAAATTAAATATTTTTAGTAGTGATAAAAACGAATTGGGTCTTGTTTTAAAATGACAAAACTCATGGATGTTACTATCACCAGGCAGTTTCCAAACTTTCAGGAGGAAGGAGTATAATAGTGCCAGAAGGCGAGGTGTATGCCTTTCGTAGGCGTGGAATCCGGTACGCTATATTTGATGGTTGACAGTTGAGATTTGCTGCTGCGTGCCGTATTCCAGAAATGCGCAGGGGGATTAAGAAAAAATATGAGTACACAAAGTGTGCTCACAATTTGTTATTGATATTGGTTTTTTCAATTACAATTAATCCTCACTCACTTTTTTGTTGTATACATTAAATATTCTAGAAAATAATGTTTACTGTTTTTAATTTTTTTTTTTTATAACAAAATTTGTATCAAACTTTGTTTTCATGTTTTCCTTAAAAGAAATTAATTTTTTATTAGCTGTTTCTGGTAAACATTAAAAGAAAAATTAACCATTAATAAGTGGATAATAATAAAAATAAATTAAATGGATGCAATTTTCACTCCTTACTCTTTAGAACAGTAAATATATTCAAGGATCTTTACTATTCACATTGAAATGAGTATGAACAGAACAGAGAAAGAAGCACGAGCAAGAATCATTTCATATGCCATAATACGATTCTTGAATTTGGAAACGATGTTATAATATATATATTTTAAACCAAATCCTCCTAAAACACTATCCTTTTTCTATCTAGGGATATTCAGGTAATGCTAAACCAAAAGAATTATCCATCTAAGGAATATCAGAATTTACAAAATTTAGAATCTCAAATTCTTTCTTTTTTTTAAAATCACTCATATTCATATTTATTTGGTATGGGTAAATTTAACATTTCTTAAACTAAATTGTTAATAAATATAAATTGTTACCTTCAGGAGCTTTAGGATTCGTTGGGCTGACAAGCCTTGTACAGATTTCGTAATAGGCAAGGAGTCCTGAGTAAAAAAATTAAACAAATGAAATAAATACAAACAGTGAAATAAAGAAAAAAAAATTTTACATTACTTATATTTTATTTTTAATGTAAAAATGAATTAATACACTGAATAAAAATGAATACCGATCTTGAAAGGGAGACTTCATGGTTACCTTGGTTATAATATTACATATTATACCATATTATTAACACAGCTACAATCGAAAAGATATATTACAGTGACTTGCCAAAGAATATCTTGAGCTGTTGCAGTATTACGGATACCTATTAATTAAGATTGAATATGACTATTCAAAAATATTATTAGACACTGATGATATTAGGATTATCAATAAAAAATTATCAGTTACAGTTTTTGGTTATCTGTTCTTGGAAATAATAATTAGAATCTGCCGGAATGGCGTAAGGGGAATATTTTAGTTTAAAACGCTTTTATATAATTTTTTAAAATAATTTCTTAGTATTGGGTCATTTGAAAGGCTTTTAAAATATCTATACCCGGAAAATTTAACTAACGATTTGTATGGATAAAGATGTTTTTTCAGCCCTAATCTAACTATTGATAGCAAAGAATCAATACTTTAATCTTAACGAAGGCACCAAAGCAGATAGGCCTCCTATTCTCCTGATTATAACAAGAAAATGGACTTTTTAAAACACAATTGAGTTAAATTTTAAAGTTGAATAGCCGATTTATAGTAATCTTTGGTATTAAAAATTGATCAAGAAAAAAATGCCAAATACATAGTTACCTTTATAAAAATGTTAATTTTTTTTTTCTAAATTAAAAAAATATACATGAAATTACAATGGTAGTTCTGATTGTTTCCTCATGTTTCAAAGTTATGTATGGTCACTGAAACCATTATTCGAATTATTTTCGAAAACCTTTTTTTTTTTAAATGATTAAAAAAGTTTCAAAAACAAATACAAATATTTTCTAATTGCTTATGATTAGAGCCCAGATTCTTGTGTAATTGCATCTTATGTTCCATAGCTTTGAATCCTACCAAACCTCGACAGAAATTCAGTTCATGAAAAAGACATTCAAACAAGACTAATTATATTTAGCAAAAAAATGCACGTTTTGTGGCATTTCCAGAATCCCGTACGTTTGAATATTTTCTGCACACAAATGCACGTTTCGCTCTTTTTCGGCTACATTTTGATTTTTTTTTTCCATACAATTTAATGCCGTATAAGTGTATGTTTATTGAATTTTCTTATTAAATTTATTTTTTTTAAATTGATAAATTTGAGGTAAATCAATGCATTAATTAATATAAGAAGAGTTGAATTAATAATAAATAATAAATAAAATAAAAAGTAAACAATTTAAATAACGTTGTATTATTGTTTTTAACGTGGAGTCTCTGCCCGCCTCTAGCCCTTCATTCTTTCATTTATCTTTATTATTACTATTAGTATATATTATATGGATGTATTTAATATCAATATTACTAGGCTTTTCTATTCCTTTTTTTAATATTATATTTAGAGTGTAGTTTCTCTACACGCCTGCATCACTTCATTTTATACCAAAATTAAATTTACTGGATGTATTTTTATGAATGTATAGTCATAAATAGCAATAAATAAATAAGAAAAATTATATTTTTTTATCTATACATATATATTATTTTAAACAAAATCAATCGGTTTGATCAATATGACTATAACTATGCTTTTATAATCAAATTTTATCAAGTTTTTCTAGATTTATTTATTATTTTTATTGGTTTATGGTATATTTGTTTGTAAATACACAATTGGCAAACTAATCCAAAGAACATGCTATGTGAAGTTTTAGGGTAAATATAAAGAAGAATTTTACTTGGAAGAATATTTCATAAATTTCAACATAATTTCATAATTACTCTAATGAGGACTTCGTAATTTCTCTAAAGAGGTAGTTTTAAAAAGTTGAAAAATTGAATCCCAGCATTCATAATAAGAATATGAAATCATTTAATATAACTAGCTATGAGGTAGCTCAATTATTGATAAAATTTTAGGTTTTTAATGACAGTAATTTAGTTTTTATGTATATTTGCATGAATATAGACTATTTTTTGATTAATTTGTTACAAACGAGATTAGGTATGATTTTCATACATTAATATAAATTTAACAATAAAGTCGATGTTAAATGCAGGATTTTGTTTTGTTTTTAACACATTTTGAGTTTTTACTACACAATTTTGCATATTTTCTGCGTTTTTTATTTCACGTTTTATGTTGATTTAAAAAATTACATTCCATTTATTTATAATTTTTAAAAATATTTTAGGTACTGTTTGTTTGATAAAAAAAAAAAAATTACTTACCTTTCGTCTTTGTATGAGGTCCCTTCTCACCAGCTCCATCGGCCTTCAGGGGTGGGCTACCGGACAGACCAGAATCTCTTGTCAGTACCCAAGATCTACCCCAAGTAGCCACTCCTATATTCAGCTTATGTGCTAAAAATATAAAACACTTATTTAATTATAATATTTAATTATTAGCCCATATTGTATAGTTGTGTGCCATAATCGAAGATGATTTTAGTATCCTTAGTATAACTTACAACAACTTTAGGTAATTATTAATATTTTTTTTTGGTTTTTCAAATTACAAAATTATTATCATTTGTGATTTTATAATAGATTACAGATCATCCCAATATGCGTCATCCTTAATATACTGAAATGATGAACTGTTACACTTTGTTGAGTACAGCAGTGTATTCGAAAATATAATTTAAAGCTTATTCTTATTATTTTTGAATTATTATTATCATATATAAGTGGAAGGATAAATCCGACAAGATAGGAAACGGACCGTCGCCATACAGGCTAGCTTCGAAGCCGTCATCCTAAAGCAGCTCAATTTAAGATGGAGCACGCAAGAATCGCCAAAAATCTAGAAGACCGTTTTAGAGGGAAGAAGAAGTAGAGGAAGGCCACGGTTGCCATCTCCTGGGATTGTGTACAAGAGGCTTTCTGGGAACGAGACGTAAATTGTAGTAGAAGATCGTTTGTCCAAGAACAAGAAAGTGGTAACTTCGCATGTACTGCGATGTGGCACGATATCGAAGGGGAAGAAGGTTAGAATCCATTCCAGATATGTTTCATTACCTCAAAAGACTTTCAGGTTTCAAGAATCAACTGTTTTTTCCTACCCTCGCCATTTTTTTTGCGGATTTTTGCTGTTTTTAATGGACTCTACAGGCCTTCCAGATTGAGGTAGAGGTTTCGATCTACTCTGCACTCAATTCCAAACTTACTTCTACAGTAGTAATCCAAACCTGTTCCTATAGATTAAACGATAATGTTTGATCAATATTTTCATCATTTAGAAGAACATTTTTTTTTTTTCAAGTTAAAGGAGGTTGCCCGATTCCCAAAATGGGAGGTTGGACTAAAGTAAACAACTTCAACTTTAAAAAACAGAAGTTGTTTACTTTAGTCAAACGACGTCCAAAGATTCCCGTTGCTATTATTTGGTAAAAGGGCATACACAAATATTGCTCAACTAGTATTTCAGGTTTTATGATAATATTATTCCACTCTACTAAGATTATGTTGACTTACGTTCTGCTCCATTGTTCAACCAATGCCTTACGATTGCTTCTGCGTTTTGGTGTTCCAGACGTGGTTTAGCATAGGTGAGAGGGTGGACGTAGTCTGCCAAGTCAGGTGTTCTATCTGGTGTCTTAAAGTCGACAGTCCACAAGTTGACCATGTCGACGTAAGGTATGAGCGATCTCACGTCGAAGTAAGCTGAAATCATACTATCATAGTTAGAACACAGAATGAGAAAGCCATCTGAAATGTAATGTTATATCTTCAGAACTGCCCTCACCTGTGGCGTTGATGTGGGGAAGAACAGCGAGTGATAGTATTCTGTTGTCAGGTCTCAGTTCGGCTTTCAGTTCCCGGCAGAGGGCGATGAAGAAGTCCCTGTGTAAGCTGGCTTTCTTGTCGACTCCAGATCCGAAGGCACTCGTGATCTTTTGCCATATGGATCCTTCAAGATATCAATATAAAGAGCTAATGAGTTAGATATTTAGCAAGGCTATGAAAAATATTAAAAGTGTATGTAAAATTACATTCCTTACAATTACAAAGTGTGTTTAGAGGATGCAGATTGGCACATTTAAAAGTAATGTCTATGGTTATTACAGGTAATAAGTTTCTAAGTCGAGCAATAGTACTAACGAATTTTATGTTCTATGGTCACAAGTAGCTTTAAACCTCAGGTTAGACTTAATAATATTTGCTCTCACCGCCAAACCAACTCTCTAGTGATTAGAGTGGTCTTGGAGGATTCAGTTCTGTGGGAGGTGCCGCTCCTGTTTCCTGAGTCGCTGATTGATCAATCTTTAAAGGGGACTGACTAGCTCTTTGAATCAGTTCGTGAGCAGTTCGCTAGTCTGTATGAAGGAACCTTACAGGAATTACGCCCAGATGAATCCAACCAAACATAACAGCTGATAACTTAACTTTAACCTCATTTCGCAAAACTTGATTTACAAAATATCTTGACCATAATCATAAAGTAAGTTTTATTAAAAGTTGGTATATGAACGTTGTTTTTTGTAAAATTATGTTGCTGACGTACCAAGAAGCTTTAGTAATTATTCTGAATGTTATTGCCTGAAAAATTTGGAGTTTGTTAATGTGAGTCTTTTTTCTGTCTCAAATATTTGTGATGCATAGCACCAAATCGGTTTCAGTAAGTAAGTGTAAGTATTCAATTTCTATCTGTTTTACTTTTAAATTTTTCGAAAAAAAAAATTAAGAATTTTTCTTGATACATACGTCATTCTTTTTTTAAATATAAGTCCCTGGTAGTGCATAGTGTCTGTCTGTGGGATCGATATATTGTTGAGGAAAACTGGAGAACACGATGCACGCCGCTGATGTGATTTGCCGTGTAATAATATTAGATACGGTTGTAGATTTTATGAGGCCTATGACGGATTTGTAAAGATTTTCTGTGTCATCTCCATATGTCGCTGTAAAAATGTTAGAATTGCAAAGTATGTCGTGAGTGTATGATGTGTAGATGAACGAGTTCAGCATTATTCTATTCAAATTTAAATAAATAATTATTCTAATAATAATAAATAATAAATATAAAATAATGAATATAACTAATAATTATAATTATTCTATGCAAATCTAAATAAATCCTATCAGCTCACCTTTACTTTGCGTCGTAAACCCCTACCTCTCCCGCCCTTCTCTATTTTTTTTTAATGTCCTACTAAAACTTGTTGACACAGACTCGCTACTTAAAACTCCATCTTGACCAGAGCCTTACTGAATTCCCCCCATACTAGACTGAAAAGAAACCCCAAATAGATCCCGATTACTACAACGCCTACTTGACAAACGCTCTAAACTTTCAATTAACTACAAAAACTCTTATACACTGTGATAATCAGACCTATTCGGACATACAGAATTCCGCTTTTGGGCTATAGCAAACCATAAAATTCCTCCTGTATCGAATCCTTAAAATCCAAAATCCTTCGGGAAATCCTTTATGCTCCTTTTTACGTCACAAATAAATTCATTCCTAAAGACCTCTACACCCCACTCATTGCAGATTTGGCCAGAAATAGATATAC
>NW_027108519.1:422669-423492 GCF_000696795.3 Halyomorpha halys
ATCCTCGTCACTGGTATTAAAATCCAGTGGTGGATGAGTGAGTGTGCTAGCCAAAGACGCTCAGGACTTGAGTGGAGAATCTGGCCATTGCCAGAACTCCAATATAATTATTTATAAAAAGTCTCAGGGCCATTGCTATTTCGACCTTCGGAGACTATCATAGGGATGATGATAGGTATAGGTATTGGGCTAAGGGATTAGGATGATGATAGGTATAGGTATTGGGGTTAGGGATTAGGATGATGAGTGAGTTTCTTATGGGGTGTGATAAATTAGAGTTTAATTAGGTCTGATACCAATGGGCTTTTAAGGTCATGATGTAGGTTATTGTTGTTTATATAGTAAGGAGCATTGGCTATTGTTCGAAGGACTTTCGACTGAAAGATTTAAACGCGTTTGATATTACAGTTTTTAGCTGTTCCCCCCACAGTTATAGTATATAAATTCAAATAGGTTTTATCATTGTTTTTTTTAAAGTATTAATTCTTTGTATACTTAAAGCTATGATTTTCTACTTAGCAGTCCAGATTGTGGATTACACGTTATATAATTATAAAAGAAATAAAGAATTATTTAATATAATGAAGTTACTGAAATACTAAATTTCAATACCTTTATCTGTATCCAAATCCAATTTCTTGTCAATCGGCTCCAAATGGTAGTTGTCATCATTGATGGCTGCATATCCATATATCAAGTGAGTACAATGAGATAATCCTGGCTTGAGGTCATCCACAGTTACTTTTGCCGTACCTATAACAAAACAAAATGTTATACTAAAAATAATACAAAAGGTCAATTATTGACAAAATTATTGCCTGGT
>NW_027108519.1:429817-430077 GCF_000696795.3 Halyomorpha halys
GGATTGAGTTTGACCTAGAACGGCTACGTACTAGGACTGATCTATTTGGAAGAACTAGAATCAACGCCTAGCATTATTGGACAAGTTGTAGTTTAACAAGGAGGATGTTATAGTCAACTGTATCAGAAGTAGTATTTTGAAGTGAATTATTTTAAAGATAACATATTGCGTAGGATAGTCTGGTTGGAAACCGGATTGGAGAGAATTAATGAGGAAACATCTTCAAGGAATTTTGTTTTGGTGTTGTTTGAACACCTTGG
>NW_027108520.1:0-1662 GCF_000696795.3 Halyomorpha halys
CAATAGAAAACATCAATCTCATTTTTAGTACTGTAAACACTATTTAAAAAAAAAAAAAAATCATTCGCATTACAAAACTTTCACTTATCGCCATAATTATAGTTTAAAAAATTAGTTTTTATGTCTTAAAAATGCTACAGTGTAATGTTGATGATCCGAAATTCATAACTTCGGCCAGACCAGTAATCCAATTAAATTAATATTAGCATTAAAAAAAGTTTCTTTTTTGAGAAAATTGAGCAGGCAATAACATTTTGGTTTTCATGCAAAATTGCATATATGTAAAGGACATTTTTATCTTCCCGATCTATTGGCAAGTTATTGTAATCACCGTGGAAATCGATATCAAGTAATTTAATTTCAATGAAAGTGTTCATAATATATTTCGCTGGAATTAGAAATACATAATATCGATTGTATTCTGTAAAACTAATTTAATTAATGAGGTGTAGATAGTTGACCGTAGATTAATGATTGAAGAAGTTTGTCGGGGGATGCGGCCAGGAAAGAACAACATAAATAAACAAAACCATATTTATTTATTTTATGCCGACGTTTCGACCTGAGTTTCAGGTGTTCATCAGGGCTATTTTTTATGATTTAATTCAATATTTTATATAATTCTAAATTTGTTTGTATACTATTCCTTTTCAATTGTATGTTTCTCTAAATGTTGTTGTTATCTCTTTTGTTCTATAACCCTGATGAAGTCCTGAAACCCAGGTCGAAACGTCGGCATAAAATAAATAAATATGGTTTTGTTTATTTATGTTGTTCTTTGCTGACCGCACCCCCCGACAAACTTCTCCAATAATTTAATTAATAGTAGAAATATGTATAAAACTAATTTTTTTGCTGAACTTTTTTTTTTAATAAATCCATACAAACACTGTTTCTTATTTTTAAAATACTTATTATCACTTATAAATGAATAAACTTATAGTTTTAATAAATTATTGGGTTGTAAAATAAGTTCATGGCGTTTTTACTGGTGATTTAAAAAAAAAACTTCAGATGTTGCCATCTTTCAGTTATTTTTTTAATTCCGTCCTCCCAGAACTCCTCAAAGTTTTGCGCAATGAACTCCTTTATGTGAGTTTTACAGTCCTAGAGCGAATTAAAGTGTTTCCCGTTAAGAGAGTTTTGAATGGCCTGAAGTAGGTGAAAATCTGTTGAGGCAAGGTCTAGTGTATAGGGTGGGTGAGGGATCACATCCCGGCCTAACTCAAATAATTTTTGCCGGGTCTGCAAAGACACGTGAGAACGGGCGTTATGGTGATGGGAAACTATGCCTTTGCGATTAGCAAATGCTGAACGCTTTTTTTTTTTTTCAAAACCCCTACAAAATTTTAATGACGTATTTATAAACAATGAACTTTCTCCTTTTACTGTAGAACATCTACATTCTAAGGAGTCCTTTGGAGTATATTATTTTTGTTGTTAGTATTTATAAAAGTGTATAATGTGTTGGGGCACACCTTAGTTCTGAATTTAACAAACTTAAATCTAATAACAACGCACCGGAGGGGGAGCAGGTGTTTACTCGTTGAATAACAGATTCGTACAGTACTAGGGGTATTCATGATCTTTGGTTTAACATGTTAAAGCGTGTTAAATGGAAAAACTCATGTTGAATCGAAAAAAAATTGCCTTCTTTTACCG
>NW_027108520.1:3178-3764 GCF_000696795.3 Halyomorpha halys
TTTCTGAGCAATTTGTTTAGTAACCTTTTTTTCCAAAACTTCATGTTATTATCTACGTCTAAGTTTTGATTACAGTAATTTATTACAACATGCCTGAAATAAGCGAAAAGTAGAAGTGTAAAAGTTTGGCTACTGATTTTTTTTTTTTTTAAAAAGTCCAAAACACGAGACAAAAAAAACAACAACACAAACTACGAGTAAGTAACTTAACACGACAACAAATAAAACGGTGACAAGCTCAGCTGGTCTGTTTCGTGACGTCATTCTCCATTTAACAGACCTAGTAACAGACTCTAAGCCCCGTTACATGTTATATCGTTTTAACATGGTAAAAGAAGGGAATATTTATCCATTTAACATAAGTTTATCCATTTAACACGCTTTAACATGTTAATCTAAAGATCATGAATACCCATAAAAAAGTAATCGGAAATAGAGGTGAAACCAAGCGCACTACTCTACTACATAAAAAAAATAATAAAAAAATATTACTTACGGACAACTAATTATTTTCCAATAGATTTAATTAGTTTTATTTTTCCATTTAAGTAATTTCTGTTTTTACTTTTAATATTTGAAGCCCTTG
>NW_027108520.1:3814-4363 GCF_000696795.3 Halyomorpha halys
GGGGCTCTTATGCATTTAACGTTTAACATGACTTCAAATAGGGCTGCTCACAATCCTATATTTATAAAATTTAACATGGTAAAACATTTAACATTTAACACAACATCATGAATACCCCTACTGAAGTGAATCGAAAAATTTGATGAGTCATCGCTTGATGAACTCCGGTACAGTGGACAACTCGAACGCTTTTGCTCAATCGCTGCCTTTATTTCAACTGAGCACATTTCTGCGATATCCCGTGTCGTAGAGTGAGAGTTGTCTGTGACCAATGCTTGAATTTGGTCATCATCAACTGTTAAAGGACGACCCGAGTGCTATACGTCTTTCAAGTCAAAATTTCCTGTTCTGAACCGAGCAAACCACTTACGGCCGGTGTTTTCTCCTAAGGCATCATCGCCATACAGACTGCAAATTTTGTCAACCGTCTTTGCAGCAGATTTTCAGATATTAATATTTAGTGAATTTATTTTGTCAAATATCATAAAAACTACTACTCCTACAAAGATAAACGTTATATACTATTTTATAATAAATTTAGCTATCTTT
>NW_027108520.1:6678-7436 GCF_000696795.3 Halyomorpha halys
TTTATTTTTCCATTTAAGTAATTTCTGTTTTTACTTTTAATATTTGAAGCCCTTGGTTTAGGTTTTACATTTCCGTCAAATTCGAAGCCCCGATGGCACTTTGCTAAGCATTCGATGACTTACAACTTTGGAAAGCGCTCGTAAATCTGGCGGTAAAAAAGTGGGTCCAACTGCCCCTAATCGTAACGACACCCAATGGGCCCCTGCGTCTCAATACCCACTAATAAAAATCTATACCCGTCTACGGATATCCCACCACCGTCGTAAATTAATAGAACGACCGTTCTAGAACTAAATTTCAATGTGGCTACAAATGCAGACAGATCGCACGGCTTGGAGGACCTCCGACCCCATGTCATCCATCTTGTCTTCCTTACTCCCAGGTAGCTTCCCTATTTATCCCGATAATTATGTACGTGTATATGATAATACATATCCATATATTTATGAATATAAATTTATTTATCCTGGTATATCTATCCCCGTAGTGTATACTACGGCTATCAAACGGTAGCCCAAATATTCATTGAACTTAATAACTATGTTTAAATAAATAATTCAAATTTTATCCATTTTTGTCTCAAAACATTTTATTTTTCTTATAAGTCAGACGTTTCGGCCAATCCGGCCATCCTCAGGGATATCTTAATACAATTTTGTAACTTAAAACTTTTAACAAGTGACTGTGATAAATGGAATTTAATTTTGGTTTTAATGTAAAAGTTGACTAATTAGAAATTGTTGTTGTGACCTGGGCA
>NW_027108520.1:11246-12811 GCF_000696795.3 Halyomorpha halys
CGGGTATTTATTCTGTTACTGTAGCCATGAGTCAACTCTGTGGGTTTTGGTTTAGCGCGATTTTGAAAATATCATCTACTTATATAACCGTTGTTCTTATAAAACAGTACTTCCTTACAAAATACTGAAACGCTAACCCTTTATGGGTTTTGGAGGTCCAGATTATTAATCGGGTACTTTTCGATACGTTTCAGACCACCATGCATCCAAAAATCTATTTCCAGCAAATACTCTGTCTCTTCACAATTATCTCTTTAACGGGTGTAAAGATTTTTCTAAAGAGTTTCAGCTATCATTGTCTGAGTACCGAATCCAACACTGTATTTACATTTAATTAGGATTAATTATCGTAATTCTTGCGAAATGATAACTTAAAATTATTATTCGGGAATTTATATTTAGTTTATTCTTTATATTTATTTATTAATCTTTACATTTATTTTAGTTATTATATTTACTTATCGATTTGTATTGACACCAATTCCTAAATATTTTACATATATATTTGTAGGTATATATAGTTGTAGGAGGATCAGTCAATAGGAGTATTCATGATCTTTGTTAAATAGAAAAACTCATGTTAAATTGATAAATATTTCCTTCATTTTTCATGTTAAAACGATATAACATATAACGGTTGAGAGTCTGTTACTAGGTCTGTTAAATTTAGAATGACGTCACACAACAGACCAGCTGAGCTCGTCACCATATTGTTTGTCGTGTTAGGTTACTTACTCGTAGTTTGTGTTTTGATTGTGTTAGTATTGTTTGAGTGTTTTTATAACTAATGAAGCAATTAATGACAATATCAATAATGTAATAACAGTTTAGCTCATCTTGATTCTGTAGGTTATGAATAAGAAGACATTAAAATAACTGGTTTATTCCACTCACATACATCACCGAGCACAAGGTCTTTTAACCTTCTAGACTGTTACAAAGAGCTCTCGTCAAGCCTGGTTTGAATTAGCAATAATCGATACCTACAATTCTCTTCCTCACAAGTTAGAGGATCAACAAGGCATTCAGTGGACACATCTTTACACAACTTCCACTTTTCACTCTATTTAGGCATATTGTTATAAGTTACTTTAATCAAAACTTAAAAGTAAACAGTAACATGAAGTTTAGGAAGGAAAGGTTATAAAACAAATTGCTCAGAAAATTCGCGAGGAGCTGTTATGCATTTAACATTCAACATTAATAACTTTTAACATGGTAAAAGATTTTACATTTAACACTACATCATGAATACCTCTAATAATACAACTTTATTTATGTGTTCTACATTGTGATCGAGCTAACTCCAGGTTTGTTGGATGGCATTGTAATAGACAATTGGCATGACTAGGCTAACAATAAAGTTGTATTATTGACTGATCCTCGAATCCTACAAAAATAGATATCTAGAACAGTCAAGAAAAAATAGTTATCTATATATATATATTAATAACTATTTTTTCTTGACTGTTGTAGATATATCTATATATAACTTATGATTAGACTGAAAGAATTAACTTAGAATAAAAACGGATTCGAGCAGGGTAACGACACAAGGTTACTTA